>NW_017279354.1:844119-1007592 GCF_001594065.2 Cyphomyrmex costatus | reverse complement strand
GGCCCCCCCCCCCCCCCCCCCCCCCCTCCCCCTCCTCCCGGGGTTGCGTTTCCGGCGCTTCACTTTTCCGCGAAATGGCACTTCCGCGAAATTCCGAACTCGCACGAGTTTGACGCGCGCGACGTCACGTCTCCTCGACTCCGAGATCGCGTGTCGTTTACTCCGCCGAGAGACGTGTCGCACGACACTGTCGTCGATAGTTCGATACGATTGTTTGCCGTAGCAGTTCGATTTGCAGCAATTTGCAGCGACGGTCTGAAGTTGGCGCTTCGATCACAGCGATTCAATTCGTACTTCAATTCGCGGTCGTGGAGATCAGATTTTTATCCTGTTCTCCGTATCTCGATGTTTATCTGCTCCACGTGGCACAAGGCCTTTTTAGTAGGTATATAAATTTCAAAAAAGAGAGAACAATCGAATCCTGCGGCGTCGTATATATACCTTGTCACGTGGCCGCGACGGTTACCCGCCGCACTTGTTGATTGTCGTCATGGACACGAGCGGCTCGTTCCCGCGAAATCTTCCGATACACGCGCGGATCCACCTACGCAAGTCCAATAATCTCGCACGTAACGAAGGACGAGGGCCCGGGCCACACAAACGACACTCTCACTTCCGTTTGAAACGCGCCGCCGCGCCGGAACTGCCACGCGCGACAGACGAATCGTGGGAGAGAGCAATCGCCGCGCGGCCGGTTGACGCTTCTTCCTCCCGTCGAATTTACGCGGCGATCTTGCTGTCGCGACCGAAAGCGAAGGTCACTGTGTCGCGCTTGACGCCAGATTGACGAAAACTCGTTCGGAGCAACGGCTCGACGCGACGTGACGCGACGCGACGCGAACGATGCATTCAAATCGAATTAGCGCCACGAAATACGGCATTTGCGGCAACCGACTCCCGCGACCGCCACGGCGAGACTGAGCGAGAGCGGCGTGCGCATGCTCGGCACGCTTACTGCTTCGAACCGAGCCAGTCACGAAGTCGTCCCCTCTCAGTCGCTCCCGAGTCCCGCGACATGCGGCGTCTCTCACTTCCGACCTGTCTCCCTCGCGCGTCGCCCGACTGCGCGCTGCTTCCCCGTCATCCCTCGTCTCGCTATCCCCGCGCTTCATTGAGAATCCTTATCTCCGCTTCTTCCTAACGTCGATTGCTTACATCAGAGGTTCCCAAACGTCTCGCCGCAGTCACGTCGTCTTTTGTTTACTTTACGAGACCGACGCGTCCGTATGCAAGATTAAATTCCGGAGTTTAGGCTCGAGATTCGAGAATATGCAGAGAAAATCGAACGTACGTCGCATCTTCATAAAAATGATTTAAGGATGAGAGCGCGTTTGAAAGTGTGATATCGCTATTGGCTGCGTCCAGTAGAAAAAGCAGCTTTACGACTGTTGTAAAATTCGTGAACATTATTGGCTTATACATTCAGATGCAGTCAGGAAGTGACGACAAGACCAATATTATATTGAAAATTTTACTATAGCAGCAAGGCTGTTTATTCTGCTGAACGCAGCCAGTTCTTTTTATTAAAGAATAAACATTGTTCTCTTACACATTTTTTAGGTTATTTAAATCAATCGTTGAACTGTGGAGAACTGGAGATTAGTCTTAAAAACTGGAGACTGTCCAGTCGAAATCTGGAGACCTGGATGTGAGATTTTGCGACGTCGAGGAACAACGGAACTTTTAGAATATTCTTCTGTAAAATTATATTATTTTATTTAATTATTTATAATAAGAAATATATAGTTTTATTAAACGTCTTGAAAAATAAAGTGCAAAAAGAATTTAATTATAATTAAAGCTTAGAAAGAAGTCAATTATGATAAACAAGAACTAACAAAGCTTAGAAAGAAATTATTTAGAAAAGAACATCAATCTAAACGTAATCAATTTTTTATTCAGTATTGAGAAAAAAGAAGATAAAGAAACACAATTTTGTCCTATAATTTTGTAATCGTATAATCCTGATTAAAAAGGTGTTTTTTTTTTTTTTACGAGAAGAGATGAATCTTTCACATGTCATCGTAACATTAATTATACGTAGAAGGTAATTTTTATGAAATCATCTGGTCAGAGATAATTTGATATGATGCTCTTTTTATTTCAATCTTGTTTAAAAATTGCACCTCTTCACGCCGTATCTTTTTCTCTGAATTCTCTGTATGTATGGGGTTAGGTATACAATGTTATCTTCCTCTCTCTTTCACGCTTAACTCAAGCACGATTAACTCGCCATATCGTCAACGTGTGTGTATCTCGTTCTCTCAGCTGTTCCACGTGGAGGCACGCACGTGCGTGTGCACGCGTGGGCGTCCACGTCGCGCCGCAGGCGCCGGTCTTCAGTTTTCACGGAATGATCAGCAGAGATGTAGGAGACTAATTACGCGTGCGTGCCTACCGATTGTTCGCTGTACAGTCGAAAATTTTTCTGACTTTACGGTACAATATCGGCTAACTGCGTCATGAATAATTCATTTGAGAAACAATTATCATTATTATTACGCTCTTGACTCTGCTTTGTAACTTTCATCTACGTGCTAAATATTTTTGCCGACGCGTCGTTTTGATAATTCTCTCACAAAAGGTATAATAACATCTTAAAATATTATTCTTCTTCAAATGAAATATTGTACAGGATTGCTAGTCTTTCTTTTTCCTGCAAAAAAAAGTATTTCAATCACGATTCGACTATTTTTTTATTTAATCTGTTCAAATAACAATTTAGATTATCTTATTATTGTACCATTAATTGTGAAATATTGGTTTTGATTTTTTACCACGTCCTTCTTCTTTATTATTGATTAAGTCATTATTATCAGAGCTATAATATATAGCCTTCATTACTTGAGGAATAAAGATTCTTAATTACATTGCGATTCAAAAATTATGGCGTTTGTCTTGACAAAACCAATTTTTGCGCGATATCCTCGGGCGGACCTCGAGGTGGCAGACCGAAATTTATCGCGACAGGACTGATCGATGGAATGCAACAAGGTACCTTCGCACAGAATGTCTGCTTCAAGCATGGGTCCAGTGCGAATGCGCTCGTCCTTGAAACCAAGGATCCTGAGCCATTAATTCCGCGGAGGATGTTCCGCGGGAGAGAACATTCGTCCTCGCGAGACTCAGCTGTTCCTTACAGAACGTGCGAGCATCGTGGAGCATGCGTGGATACACGTCTCCCGACTATCTTGAGTGAATAGTGCCAGCCACTACGTCGCCTCATAGTTTGTTACTGGAATATCTCTCCCATCGTCGTAAAATCTACGAGGAAAGTCGCGACGTCCGTTAGATCTTATACGCACGACTTGGTACAAAGAATGTTTATTAAACTCCATTTTATATGCTGAAACAAAAAGTACAGAATAAGAGTAGAGAAACAGTTTTTCTCCGAAATGTTGAAATTCGTAGAACGCAGAGTCAATTTTAGAATCCTAGATTAATCCTTAATCTCAAGACTCTCTAATAAAGTAAGAGACGACTCTCTAATCTTGAAAATATTAAACTCTAAAATTTTTTAAAAGAATAACGCAAAAATTACTTACGGTTAAGTGCAAGTGATACCATCTTTTTAATGCAAATATTTTTTAATCTTTTATTCCAAGCACTAATTTAATTGTTTCATACATTTATACAAATTTTGTGAAATTATGTATTGAAACTTATATTTCGTAACATCGTGTCATTGTCCTCTATGACGAGTCATAATGCACGGGACTCGCAAAATCGATAATCGACGGGAAGAAGCTCGTGCATAATGCTCTCGCCGCATGCCAACGAGATTACCCTATTATTACTTCATCTAGTCCAGGATGGTGCTAGCCCGTGGCTTTCCGTGCTTTGGGTATGCTGAGATAATCAGCTATTTACCGCGCAGGTTGTTCAACCCTTCCGCTGAGAACAGAGCGAGGTTCTTTACACGCCTACGCTACAGCGATTGTCAATATTCACTTAAACGGAAACTCATAGTAGTTGAGTATTAATCTCATGAATTTTCTTTAGAGCTATTAGGAAACTCCTTTATATCCGTTCACTTAAATTATTCCAAGAACACTATGTCAATAAATTTTTTTAGAAGAACCTTTTTAGGAAAAAAGTTTGAATTTAAACGTAAACTACTTCAAATAAATTCTTGAGTCGTTGTATAAACGAGACTTTCAAATATAATTGGAATATCTCGGTCGAACAATAATATAATAATTGGTATATCGCGTCGTACAACTCTTTTTCTGGAAGTCGGCGGCGTTGCGTGTCACAAGAGAGTCCGGCGGCGTCTTTGCGGCACATCGCGCGTTTCAACTTTAATTCGTCGAGGGAAATACCACGAGCGCCCGCATGCC
This sequence comes from Cyphomyrmex costatus, assembly GCF_001594065.2. Classification (NCBI taxonomy): domain Eukaryota; kingdom Metazoa; phylum Arthropoda; class Insecta; order Hymenoptera; family Formicidae; genus Cyphomyrmex; species Cyphomyrmex costatus. The sequence continues at coordinate 1,003,252 of NW_017279354.1, read as the reverse complement.
TTTCCATTAATCTCAATTACGGCGCAATTAAAAGCAGTTAACAAAAGTGGGGTCATGAACCGGCGATGTGCCCACCTTTGTAACCGGGTAATCTTTCGTTTTCGCTTTCATAAGTACTTTACGGACGTTATTTATGAATATATTTCAAAAAAGTTTATAAAAAATGAAATTTTTGAATGCTAAGACATTTTAGTATGTATATACATATATCATGTGTATAAAATTGTGAAGAACAATTACAACATATTTTTTAAAGATAATTTTAAGATAAGAAATATTCATGATAATTTTATAAGGTAAGAAATAATTGAAATAATAATTTTATGACTGTAAGATAAAAAATAAATTAAATGATTAAAACGGTCTAAATCGAGCTAAATAGATTTTGCAATAATAATTATTACATCTTAAAATTATTTACAAAACTGACCAACAAAATATCGAAATTTATTAAAAAATTAATATATTGTGCTATTTCCTTTATTCCTAGTTATAGAATAAAAATAATACGTTACATTTATTTCTTATATACCTTATAATTATAAAATTATCCTCAAAAAGGTACGTTATAATTGTTCTTTGCAATATTACACGCATGACATACACACATATGCATACTGAAATGTTTTAACTGAAGTAATTATGTAAATGTTCACTATTCATTCTAATAAATAGTAAAGAATAGAGCTTACAATTCGTGGAATTAGGGATTGAAGTTTCGAAACGCTCGCGCCGTGTAGATTACGGACAATTCTTCCTGAGTTGCGAGTTATGATATATGTGTTTTCGTGTTCGAATTCATCAAGGCGCATTAGAGGGACCCGGAATATCTCGCATCTTCGATTTCATTTGCATTCCTTTTCTCACCAAGGCCGCATCGAGCCCATGGGACCCATAGCTCCAGGGGTTCCCGCTCGGTTGTTTCACCGCGCACGCCTCTCGTCTTTGGCTTTCATTCTCGCGCGAGGCGGTGCGTATTAAAGGTCCACCTCGATAATAATGACAAACGTTCGTCCTCGTGGCGAGAATTATTCGTTTCGCGATCGCCCCGTCGAGGGCCTCCACGGAAATGCGGGCGTTAAATCAACGACTGGCACGAACTTAACTTACCTCGTTACCGCCCTTACGTTCTACGCACCGTGTGACACGCGAGATTTACTTAACAATGATGACGATGTCTCCAAAAGGCAAGTGCGAGGATCGTTATTCACTAAAAATAATCAGTGTTTCGTAATCCATACAGTCTCGTTACAATCTTTAATCAAATCTTTAAATTAAGACAAATTATGCATTAGAATTAAAAATCAATATTAGTATAGAATAAAATTTAAAAAGTATATTATATATATATACATATATATATATATTACAGTATAGGATTCCAATTTTTCATATAAAATATAACACAATGGATTATTTAAATTTTAGGGAGTATTTAATTTAGAATTCTTTGTAAATTTCATTCTGTAATTAAATACAGATATCAACGTTTTAATAATTATGTTTTAATAATTTAAGAACTAATAATCGCTTGATATTGTAACACAATTAAATATCTAACTTGTAAGATATCCATAGATGAATTTTGTGCAAAACGAATCTAAGAAATAAAATAAAAACCATGCAATAAAGTAAATCTATTCATCGGAGAATTTTAATGGTGAGCGGTTAGCGCGTCATGTTTACGCGCAGTCATTCCATTACCGAGGCTCGTACAGTACAGTAGGTAACCACGTGCCGCTCTTCTTTATATTTCTTTTTGAAATATATTTGCGACAAATACTAGATGATACGAAACGTCGCGTACTTCAGATATTAAATAAGAAATAAATCAGAGATTTTTTAAATATTAAATGCTGAAAGCTAAACTGTTTAATCTTTTTTTTATTTAAAATATAAGTTTTTAATAAAATTATTTTAAATATGACCGACTTTTAACTAATAAGATTTATTTAAAATATAAAATAACTTCTGAAAATTTATTTAAAATAATAAATACTGTGTGTGTGTGTGTGTGTGTGTGAATAACTTTTTATCTTTTTTATATATTAAGAAACTTCATTTTTTTAAATACGCGACCAAGTTCCCTGTACATTAGTATATCGATCATGTAACTTTAAATTACGTGGAATGAAGTAAAATCCAATTAGTATTTTTTGTCATGGAATTAATGAAACAATTTCTTATATTGATTTTCTCAAAACTTAGTTTAGTTTTAACATCGCGAGTTTTATGTGATATTAATGGTACATCGAAGAACATCTTTGTCAACCTTTTATTAATAACATTATGTACATTGCGCGGATTTCGTGTAATAAAATATTATTACAAATTAATAATTGCTTATTGTAGCACAATTCAAATATCTAAGATATTCGTAAACTATGTGTGCACGTATAACGAATCTAAGAAATAAAACAATAATCGTGCAATAAAGCCTATTCATCGGAAAGTTTATTAAAAATATCAATTATGTATTATTTTCCTGATTTAATCGTAATATGTGTTAATTTTTCGACAGTTAGACGGTTGGAAAGTGCCTTGAGGGGAAGGGGTTTGTTTCAACGCGGAAGAACGACGCGTCATGTTTATCCGCCGTGACCCTGTCTCACAGTCATTTAACTGCCGAGGCTCGTAGGGGCAAGTAGTTAATCGTGCCGCCCCTCTTTTTCATATTTCTTTTTGGAACGTTTTTAGCGATGAATGCTAGATAATACGAAACATTTGTACATTATAAATATTTACATTATGCGATTATTACATAGCTCGTACAATCATTCATATTCATAAAAGGATCGAGATAACAATCGTGTATCATAGAATGGATATTTCGTACAATTCATTTATTTAGAATCAAAATGCTATGGGGCAAAGAATGTATTACTATACCGCGATAATGATGAATGACAATTATTTTCGTTTAATATAAAATTTTTCTCTTACTTGAATGTAACTCTGAATTTACATACTTCGAACGGTATCACGCGAGTCATAAGAAAGTGTCGTTAATAATTAATACTCTGATAGAAATAACGCAATTCATGCATGTGGTTACTACTATCACAACTAATACAGTTTGTGTAATTAATAATTTAATTAATTTTTTGCTTTTATATGCATCTTTCGCGATATATGTAGACAATGAAAGAAATATATTACCCTTTTTTATAAAAAGGCCCATTCGATTGACTCTAATCGTATCTTACGCAGATGTTATAATAAGAGATTCAACTTTCAAGTTAATTGTCTAACAGTAATTTATGATAATAGTAGGTATATATATTGTACATTTTATAATTGATATCTTCCCTCTCACGGGTACGACCTTGACGTGGTGAGAGGGCTCAGTACCCCGAGGATGTACACGAGGAAGTAAAACGATTTTCCTAAAGTATCTCAAAATTTTCGGATCTATCTGAATGATACATATCTAGATAAATTTTTAGATACTTGAGTAAAATCGTTTTCTTCGTGTAAAAATCCAACGACGGGGAAGCCAACGTACCCTCGTCGCCGATTTAATTCAATATAAACGAACCGCAGCCGGTTCGTCGCGTCGCGCGTGCCGTTCGGGAGTGCCGTTGAAATGATTATCGGACTAATTGGACTTTTCACAATACCCATTCGATGGAGATCCGTTTCGACGGTCGATGGAATCACATCTACAACAGTAAGACAGGAAACGGAACTCTCTTTGAGACGTTGCTGCACGTGTGGCCACCATTGGTGGTCATTGCAACTCTCATGCCGAGTGCCCGAGCACGAGGTGATGTCGGCCGCGTACATGTCACGCACTTCGCACAGGGTGCTGTGTTCGCGCGGTTTCGACTGATAGAGGACACGCTCCGTCTGCCGGCAAACGGTTCGGCCCTTAGCGGTAGAAGCGATCGATTGTCCCTCGGGTTCATCTCTGGGTCGCCCAAAAGCGCTCATTTCTCTGCTTTATATCCGTTTGAATCGCTTTAATCTGACTTGGTCAGAACCTAGCTGTTGATCTTTATGGTCTGCTCGGGACGAGGGGTTGGATCCTATTTCCGATACTGTCTAGATTGTTAGAATCGGCAATCGGTACCAACTTTTCTCTTGTTATCAATTAATCTTGATATAAATCAAGAGGCGCTCGTCACGTCTACTAGCCGAGTGTTATCACACGAGGTACAGCACCTTTTGTGTCCACGACGAAATGATAGTTAGGGCGTATGGCTGAGTCAATTTTAAACGTGATTTTGTTTAAATCAGAGGTGATGAACTCGATACGATCGATTACGTCTTCTATCGTGTGGGGCTTAACCCTTGTTCGGCAACAACCGTGTGTTTCGCAGTACTCGTCGACGTGTGGTGTTGATTCCACCGACCGAAACGGCAATCCTATCGTGGGTTTTGTAAACCCGGAAAACGACAGTGTCGCGCGAAAGACATTGAAAAAATTATAGTCCGCGCGCGATTATAGTGTACTATTCGCGAGTGTTTTACGCGAGTGACCAGTGCGAGAGGATGTCAACCCAAATCTGAGAGGAGGAGGAGGACCGGGAGAGGCATCAGGCACCGGTGGAGCAACCTTGCGGTAAATATTATTTTTTACTTGTGTAAAATCGATATCTCTGCTCAATTTATTCTTCAATTATTTTACTTTACAATAATTTAAAAATACTAGTATTTATTAAAAAAAAAGGATTGCTTTAAAATTTGAGAAATTTTATAATAATGTTCTTAAGATCCTTTTATAAAATTTATAATTATGTTTTAATTTGGATTATATATTTTTTTGTTACAGAATCATCGTAGCGACGTTGCAGATGTAACTCTGCTGTTGCGCGTCGGATCGGTGAGTGATAAATCAATGTTCTTATTGAGGTAATGGATGTATGGTAATTTTATCAATATATTATTTATACTTAGATACACAAGCATATATCAATTTAATAATAGTAATATACAAATTTAATAGTTGAGAACTTAATATTCCATACATCCATTGCCTTAAAATGGATAAGTTTTAACAGATTAGGATCAACTTAATCTTGGATGCTTCTTTATTGTTGAATATAATTGTGCGTATAATTTATGTGCATACGAATATGTTCGAATGCATATAAATTTTGTATGAAGGCGAAATTTTTTAAGAAATTAGGAATACCATGAGGATATAATAGATTATTTATTCACTCTTATATTGTGATCATATAATATTTTTTTATTAATATTGAATCTAAGTATTATACATAAAAATTGATTGAACTTTTACGTTTATTAGTTGAAAATATACAATCATATATTTTTTTAAAAATATGAACATATAATTATACGTAAGTTAAGAGATTAAATAAAGCTATAAAAGATTAAAATATGTTCATTTTTTTACAGTTGTTATTTAAATTGACTCATGGTATTCTCTTATATGATTAAATAGAAAAAAAAGTAAAGAAAATCTTAGAATACAAAAAATAGAATGATAGAAAATAGGAATAATATAAATATAATAAAAAAATAGGAAATGTATATTAATAAAATATAGATAAAAACGGGGGAGATGAATATACATTAAATTAATTAAGATTGAGAGAAATAGAGAAAATATTTATATATATTTTATATATTTTAAATAAAAATTTAGTAAAATAAAAAAGAAATATAAAAAAATGATTAAAGTTATTACCTATATTAATAAAAATTGTGACACTTGAATTATCTCAATCATAAAAATTGAATTGGAGTGTTTTACAAATGTTATTTTATTACTTTACCCATCTATCCTATTCCAAACAATTATCTAAGATTAAGTTTTGTAAAAATTAGTGCGAAAAAGCAATTGCATATAAAAAGATTTTGTTCTCTAAGTAATTTTATCTATTGCTTCATAATTCATAGTCGTGCGTTTTGTGAAATAATAAAACGTTTTAATATTGAGCAGTATATATTTCATATAATTCATTTTGCTTTTTGATATAAATCGTTTTGATTTCTAATTATTATTATTATTTATCTTACCGCACTAACTTTAGCCTAAACTTTTATAACTTATCCATATGTAGTAATTGGTAACTTATACCAGTTAAAGTAGTAATATGACGTCAGATTCAATTTACGTCGCATTATAAAATAAAATAAGAATTTTACTTAATAACTGTTATAAAACTGTAATAAAATTTACGTCACTTAATTTCGAATTAATTATTATATAAAAAAATAATTATAATAAATTATAATTACTAAAAAAAAGTATTTATATTGACACTATTCAGGGAAATTTATCATCCTTATCGAATCTTACGTCATTTTTCTGAATTTTTCATCTCCGCATGCTTTTGAGATGAAATTCAGTAACGAATCGCTCGAATCGATGAAAATGAGCCTTAGTATCAGATAGTAATTCATTAAATAATTTTTCTTTATTTATTTTTAAATTAATATTTTTTTTTCGTTTTATAAATTTTAGGTCAAAAATAAATCTTAATTTCATAATATTCACGATGGAGTTTTTTTTAATCATAATCAGAGCTTCAATATAAAGATTTTTTTTAATTTGCATTTATTTTTAATAGGATAAATATATTTTAATAAATATAGATACAATTTTAGTTACACAGAAACGCGAATAAAGAATAGATGCAAAATTGAATCGTATTATAGTATATTGTTAACAATTTATTTTCGTTTAGTATAATTATAATTTCATTAATATGATGGCTCTTCGCGACGCGTCCGTGTTTCGCGCATCAAATAAAAGCGTAAAAATTTTACGCTTATTGTCGTTGACGATAGTCAACAGGTAAAAAGAAGTTTCATTCTTTTATGTCGATTCTGGCATTCGAAGCCAGAAACTATTGGCCGAGATCATCAAAAAGGTGGGTTCAATTCGGCCAGAAGAAAGAAGAGGATCTATACAAGGTAGGTTGGTGTGTAACACCAATCAAGGTTATAAAGGTAAATATGTAAGTAAATGTCTTAGCGTCGAGACGCTATCGTATCTTTTAATATTTGGGAGGGTGACTTTCGGGAGGGCAAAATTGCTCGCAATCTAAATTGCGATTTCTTAAATTTCTTATTTGTTTAGTATCGCGCTCAGGTTATCCCGTCTATTTATAGGTGAATAGGCACGAAAAAATACGGGTAGGTAAGACAATAGGTATATGGATAGGTACAAATCTCTTTCTAATTAATAAACTATATATAGGTAGGAAAATATAAGTCCCCATTTCGTTTCACACATAATGCGCAAGATGTATAATTTTATCCTTGTCATTTACCGAATATACTAAAGAAGGATGAAATAATACATCATGCGCAACATATGTGAAACTAAACCACCCATAGGTATCATATAATACTTGATAATTGGAAAGAAGGACAAAATTGAATAAAACTTCAAATTTTATTCAATTTTATCAGCATTCTGTTCCAATTAGCAAATATCGAAATGATCTAAATTAATTTTGTATTTTATTGTATTTTTAGGTGTATCGAAATAAAATTTTTTTGTAAAATAGGTGTAATTTATGTAACGCGTTAACGTGATAATTGTGATTTGTATTGTAAACAAATGTTTATATTATTGGATACGCAATGTAAAATTTATGTGAACTTTGTCCAGATAAACGCCATCAAATTTACTTTTGTAATTTTTCATATAATTATTACTAATAACTTATATGTTTATTAGACTATTAAGGTAATATATTATATGTATCGGATTTAAATATCCTGTATTTAATAGCATTTATCTTGACTTAGTAAACCAATTTGTTACTTCATTGATGTAAATTACACGAAATCGACGAAACATATGATAATAAGAATTATTGATTGATCTAAAGATTTTGGGGCACATACATAATTTTAAAACATATTTTAATTTAAATTTTATTTTGAATATTAAAAAGTCATTAATAATTTTTTTTTATATGCAAAGGTCTCGTTATTGTATCTCGCGTCAGATAGTTATCTGTGAATGCGTGGTTTATACCGATGAAATTATTTTCATAATGGAGAATTATTCTTATCGTTGTTTTTTGTAAAATCTTTATAAAGTCTATTTGCATGGTTCCGTTGGAGATTCTTGTTGTAAGATTGGAATTAATCCGGAAGGTTTGTAAGCTGTTCTCGGGAATAATAATTTTGCCAATGAGTCAATTACATTTATATTATCTATACATTTTAAAATCAAGTTACGAAATGAATTCAGTGTAGCATATTTTGAAATACAATTGTCTTCGCTTTCTTAATTCTACTAAATGTTCTTCCATTAGTAATCATACTAGTAACAATACTGTCTCTTAATGATAATAAAACTTCAATATTATATGTAATATGATTGTTTAAATTGAAAAATCACATTAAGTAAATTAATTTAAATTTTATACAAATAATTTACTTTATTTTATTACTTATACTTTAATGAAAATGTGGTTACGAATGTATATACTTAATTCTCTATCTGTTAATTGTTTTAAAAATTATTTTCAGGTATTGGACATCCCCCGTCATTCTAAGATATTAATTAATTTAATAATTGCAGCTTATATGTGTATATATCTATGTTTGTAATAAAATGCATGTATTATAAGATTACATTTAACAAATTTTGATTTTTGTCGACTTAGATAAACCAAAATGCTTTGTACTCTTTCAATAATGTTATTGTAAATATATGAATTTGATTAAAAATGTGTGGATGCAAAAAATTCGAGATAAGTCGAATGGGTACCCTCATATTAGCGGGATTATAATAATTAAAATGTTTAGACATACAGAAATATGTATTGGAAATATTATCAAATTTTAGATAATAATTATTTCAATATGAAAATAATTCTTTAAAATCCCACTATTATTGGGTTCGGCTTATCTCGAATAGTTGGTACCCGAGAAACTTTGTACCCACACATATAAAAGATTACAGTAATACGTGTATTTTATTATTATTAAATATATTCCTTCGTAACTACTATTTCATAAGAAAATAATTATATCCATTTCATTTTCAATAAAAGATGATTTTTAGTAATGGCAGAACATATTTTTTTTATTACAAAATTTAATACAATATTAAAAGTGCGATGAAAATGATAAATGACACGCTGCCAAAATTATCGCATAAACAGTGTTGAGAAAATTCCAGATTCATACCTGTAACAAAATCTTGTAACGAGATCCGTTGGTGTTTGACGGATTGCTTAATTTTTCTTTGCAAAGATTTTACGACGTAGAAACGGAATACATTAAATTCGCTTCCTACTATGAAGGTTTTTCTTCTTTGTATCGGATATTAACCGGCGCACCACAACATAAATCTATCAAATTTCATTAGATTATACTTAATAAATTTTATAATAATAAATCAACATTAAAAATAAAAAAATATGATTCAATTATCGTGAATATTTCATTCTATTTTTTATTATTTCAATAACCATTGATTTACTAAAATTTTGTGTTATCATACGTATTTTCGACGTTTTCGTGTCCACATTAACATTTTTTAATTATGCTCATTTTTAATGTATTTTAAACAGCACTTATAATTGTATATATTATTGTATATTTTAAATAATTCTTACTATTGTATATTATTATTGTAATATAATACTGTTATTGTAATATTATTATTGTATATTATTATTGTAATACAATACTGTTATTGTAATATAAATATAATTATTTTGTATTATAATTATTGTATTAAATTGAATAAAAGAATTATATTATATAATTAAAGATTGTATTTATTAGAAAATTGTATTCAAAATGTATGTATATAAAATAAAATAATTAAAAATAAAAATAGAAATAAAAAAAGAAAACAACATAAATACTTACCCGCAAAAACAGGCTGTTATATTTACAATGGCCCGTTTTTTGCGAATGAGTATATTAATAGAAAGAAAAGAGGACCGCCGATAAAATCGGCGGGGGTGGTGGAGGGCCTCTAGCTCGTTCTTGCTAAATTACATCTTAAATCATCATCTTAATATTATTAGCGAATATAAAAATAATAATAAATATTTCTATAAAATCTGTTATTAATATAAAATGAATGATTACAGCTAATTTTATTTAATAAAATGTATTCTAGCAGATTTCTGAAACATGCTTCCAAGTTGTATCTTTAGTAATAACATATCGCGATTTGTTCTCTATCATATTCTGCGTGGCGTCGGGTTTCGATACCACAGACAAATAATGAAATTCAAGATGTTCCAACCCAATGCGCGTTGCATCGGAAATCCTTCATTGTTACTGTGACGCGTGTGTTCGATGGTTGTGTGTATCCTTTCGCCCTTTCGTTTAGAATACTTTAGAAGATCGGATATCCAACCGGTTCGCACGTAAAACGATTCCTTTTATTTCGATTTTTCATCGCTCGTCTTGTCGTTCTCGCTCTTCTTATGCTAATACTGAAGAGTAAGTGCTGATAAACTGTCATGACAAATGATATAAAATTCTAATTAACATTAACCGACGCGTTTCTCATTTTACCTCGGTAGACAAATTACTTTTTAAACGGATCATTTTAAAAATTTATTCATGAAAAAGTTCAATTTTAATCAATCAATTGTTTGTAACGAATCTAATTAGTTTTGGTATCAATTTGTTATTTCTTGATTTATTGATAGCCACTCTAATTACGTCGATGAGTCAAGTGTGATGCGCGTTACGAAATATTTTACTGGGAACGGCGCAACACATTGCATCTTATCAATGGTTTATCAGCATAAGCAAAAGCTGTATGTATTACAATACCGGCGCGCGGCGCTTCAGCTCATTTCGAGATGATAATTGATAACACGTAAGTAGTACCGTGGGACAACTTGCCGCTGCAGCTTCAAACTCGGTCTAAAAATCAATACTGTTTCTCAAATTACAAAGCACCACGTAATCTTGCGATTATTTTTTATCTTTTATATTATTTATTATTTTTTTAAATAATATTTTATTTTGCAACTTTAACGAATGAACGTTACTGTACTCCACATACAGAAAAATACATACCATACGCAAATAATAAATACATATTTGTTTCAAGTATATTTCAACAAAATTCATATATTTATCTGCAAATTTATCGTAAGTTTATCACACACAAGCATAAAATTTATTAAAAATATATTTTGAATTTTAGTATTATAAATTTAATACTTTAATCTTTAATTAAGATTATTAAATTAAAACAATTAAATTTTAACTTATTATATGAAGTCGCTTTTTTAATTAATTTCATAACGTTCTTCAGAAGAAAATAAATTCTTGTAAGTATATAACAATAAACTTTTCTGAATTTATAATAAGTATATTTTAAGATTATTATAAAAAAAGAATTCTTTGATAGAGATAATCATTATTTAAAAAAAAGAAAATAAATTGAGGTAGTAATTTTTTTTCTCAACAATAGAATGATATTCTTCTGTATGTATTTCTCACTGATTTTTCATTGAAAATTTGAATTAAAAAAAATATTTGTTGATATTATCGATATAAAAAAATTATTCTGAAAATATCAGGTGTTCTTCCAATAATAGATTTTCTTATTTGAAATAAATTCTCTGGAGACTTTAGGAATTTTTGCATTGTTAATCAATTATCAAAACTAAGCTTCAAAGAATAGATTTCAGGTCAGAAAATCTATTATTGGATACACATCCAACCTTTGGGATAATCTATATAAAGCGCAGCGTAACGGATAGTGATTTCCATCTGAGAAAAGGCTCAGTGAAAAGACATCGAACCGGTCCGCAAATATTTTCCACGTCGTAGTTAACGTCTCCTCTTTGCGGACATAAACTTGTTGGCTACGTCCGCATGCGTGGTGCAGCATCTATGCGGGCGCGTGCAGTTTGTCTGGGTATGTTAGAGAAACTAGGTAGCCTTGAAGGGGACCTCCGTTTTCTGCCCGCGAATTCTAGCCATCTGCGTGTCTCGTCGCTTTTATTTAAGAGGCGATGAGCGACGTCATTAATTTGCATAGCCGGCGCGCCTATCGCAGTGACCTTGTTTGCTGTGTCATCGTTTTCGAAGTTGCCGGACTTCGAGACATATGGGGTGGTATGCAAGTTTTAAGGCCTTTCGATATACAAATTATGAACTATTTCTTTATATCTTCCAATTGTTTTTATAGGAGCATTCATAGCATTTTTACAGCCTTAATAAAAATTAATACTTTTTAAGTACATTGTTATTTAAATGAAAATTTTCTATGAAGAATGGTTATTGATTCAAAGAACATGAATTCCGAATAATATGAACTACTAGAGTAAAGAAATAAGAGTAGAAATAAGGAATGCGGGTTAATAAGAAATTAGTAATTTATAGTTCGTTTAAGTTGTTATAATTAAAAGCACGTCGTAAGTGCCGTGTGTTCGAAATACGTGACTGGCATAAATTTATTAAATTATAAAAATAACATTAGTCTTTAATATACACAAGACTATACTTTTATGAACGCAGTTCAGATTTAAAAAAGTTAATTTTATTAATTGCTTATTACTGCGTGAAGTAATCTCATATTTGTTATTAAATATATTATTTTGATTTGAAAATTTTAAAGTTAAAATCGCCATGGATCGTTCGATCAATTCGATCAATATTACACTAATTTTTACTTATTAAGGACATTACTTTGAGAATTTAATAGACATTCTCGTCGACGATAACGATTATTATGGCGTGTTTCTCCCCACATACAACCATGAATAGCTTCGCGCAGAAAAAGTTGGAGATTAGGATGGAAAGACGTCGTAAAGAGAGCCTGAGTAGTCGCAAGATGCGATTCCATCATGCTTTTATCTGCCGCACATTCCACGACCAAAATATTTTCAGAATGTGCTTAAAAGACTTCGCGAAAATCCTCCTTATGTTTAGCTTTTTCAATTAATTACTGTATTTTCTTGTAAATTTGTCAGATTATTAAATATTTACGGTTTTATATAATTTTTAATTTTAATAAAAAGTTTTCACACACACACACACATATATATATATGGAGTAAATTAAATGATTACATGAATTTTAAAAACGTATATTTTAATGAATTTGTGTGTGTGTGTACGAAATCAATTTTTTGTGAATATTTTAATCGATGTATAACTCATTTGTTTCTTAATAACTCATTAAAAAATCAAGCAAATAATAACAGGTAATTAATTGATTTTTTGAATTCTCGCTCTAATTCATTGTAAAATAAGTGAATGGCAGGGAAAGTAGCAGAACTAACAGGAAGCAAAGATGTAAATACTTTATCGCCTCGTTCGAGCAATGACTCTTAAAGCGGTGGAGTGTTTCGACGACGGAAAGTGTTTTCCAGACTTCGTGTTCTTCTTTCGTTCAAAATCATGGGATTTCTATTCCTGGAAATACAGTAAACCGCGATGGGCGGAGATCGAGATCGGGTTAACAAACGGCCGAGGGAGAAATTACATGACCCTTGCTTTATATCATTCTATTTTAGCTCGCCTTTAATCAACCTAATCCTTTTTATCAAGTGTAGTCTTTCGTTACGTAGATTGCGTTACGCCGAATTTTCACCATTAATCAGCGTGACTGAATACCTCGTTTTGCAAATCGGACCTTTTTTTACTTACATACCGTGCCTTTCTGTTCGCATACTCGCCAACATAGCTGAATCACACAAAGTCGCATGAGTCACAGGCGTCGCGGCGTCACAACCTTTGCGACGCGACGGTCCTAGCATGAAATTATTTATTGACGTCCCGTCCAATAAATTATTTCCGGCAGGATGCACGTTGAGAAATAGCGGCGGCAGAGTCATCGTGTCCTGCCTTATAAACTCGAGGACAATTTCTGCGAGACAAAGTGTCATGTGGAGCTGGTGCCACGACGCGACGTGGCATTGTTCGGTTGGTTGCAACAAGGCGCTTTCACGGTCGTTACTACCGCTGCGTCGAAAAATGTCCCATAGAAATATAAAAGGTATTCTTTCGAAGGATTTCCCCGAAGGATACGCTAACTCATAGCTTTGGCTCTTTACACAGCAAAAACAGTGGGTCGCACTCGAGGTTCTTATCTCGCATATACTTGACCCTCGGGAAAACGTTAAGCTTCTGCAGCGTGATACATCATTGAGACAAACATTTTTGGAGCCTATACTTTAGAAAATATTTCGTATATCTACCAATCCCTATATCTATGCGTTCTGTTCGACAGCTGATATAATATTTAAGTGAAAACCCTGCCGATGTTTTCACAGGATTATCTGGGAGGAGTAAGCGGACAAAGTATAAGGATATCATGTGTCGAAAGTATCGAGTTAAACACTCCTAGATTTTCTGACCTGTCATCGAATTTTTGTATTATCTACAAAATATTTACATATTTGATGATTAATCAAAGAATTTTATTGAATATTGAAAGAATTGATTTTTTTTATTTTTCTTATTATTATATTTTAATTCTCAAACTTTTCAATATATTCGAATTATATTACTTCCTTCGTAATATTTACGATGGTTGTTAATTAAATTAAGATAACTTTTTCTAAAAAAAAAAAAATAGAAATATAATAGTACTTTTTATTAATATCTAACGATTATTTAATTATTAAATGAGATAATTTAATAATAATGACTACGTTTACTTATACAATTATGTTATAATTACTAACACAATTTACTAAAGTCTCTTGTGCAAGTATTCCTTAATAATTTTTCACACAATACAATTCCATATAAGACACTTTATTGTTCGAGAGCACACAAATGGGGTTGCACGATCTGTGTTCAAGTGTCGGATGCAAGGCCAAACACTCGAAAAAGAGCCTTTCTTTCCACTCAGAAGAATCGTTATAATATGGTGGAAAGAACGACCTAACTATTACCAGCTCGTAAACATTGCATCGCGTGGCTGTAAAACGTCTCGCGAACCGAATATATAGGATCTTTCTGCCATCGCAAGGATTGCGCCTTATATCGTTTGCACGGTGCACATTCGCGACAGTGTATAAAGCGGCATTTGTCCCGCGGGAACGTATCGCTGCTCATCGATTCGACGTGGGCCGACGAAAGGCGAATTTACAACTTCCTTCCTCAATGCGATTCCAACATCGACAACGAGCTTGTGATCTATGATCGAACGAACAGCGAGAAGAAGGCGTGAAGCTCTCAACGGTTCAATAAAATACAATATTAAAACGTAAAGTGTGTGCTCTTATGTTTGTGCGTCATGTTAATTCAAGCGTGCTCAATAGAATTACGCCGACGCGATGGCAATAATGCAGAACACCAAATATTCGTAGAAATCTGCTACATCTCTTGTATCGTATATTTTATTATATAATAACGTTTTTTTAAACAATTTTAATAATTTAAATGGGAAATTTGAATACCTGAATATTTTAGTGCATATTTTAAATTATAAAGTATGTATTTTATTTTTGCCATAAGTAATAAGCTACATTAATCGAGAATGTCAGTGCAAAAATTAGATTCTTTGTGAAAGTTTTGAGTCTTATCTGATTTTCAGACCGTTTATTTCAGTCGCCGAGAACACGCAAACGCGGCGAGAAGTCGCAGAATGCCTGGTGCATTAGCTACGTGGCGATAAATCGCGTGGGAATAAGATTCGCGACACTCAAGTACCATCGTTTTCTATTGGCGGTCTTCTGCGAAAGGGTTTCTAACTACGCACCTTCGTGGAAAAGTCTCGCGGTGAAAACGATATATTTCTATTTGCACGGGAGAGATCGTGCTAACGTTAAGAGTCGATAGATCTTTGCAGTGTAAGGTCGAACGAAATCGCACTTCTAGCATGAATTCATATTTGCAAAGATAGATGAAAATTTTTCTCATTGATGTAGCAGCGATTCGTTTTAGCGGTGTAATTAAATCAGGTAGCTTTAGCATTGCAAAGATGGAATATAATTTGTAATACTTATTTAAATGTGTGTAAAATTTATTCTGACTGTATTTTCTATGAATTTTTATTCACTTCTTAATATTTTATAATTGAATTGAATTATTTGTTGTATGTCACTAAAGTTCTTAGATCTTATTTCTATTATTTTTCTACTTTTTATCATTTTTTTCTTCTATACTAGAATACAGCTATTAGAAAAGTAATTTAAATACAAAGAATAAAAATTAGGGATGAAAAACTTTATTATAATTTATAACATATATTGCTGTGTAAGCTACTTTTGCAGTACACGCTTTGGAAAATTCTGCCGCGGGCGAGTCTCCCACCCCTGATCGTATCGACAAATAAATCACGACCGTCACACAGAAGGGGTAATAAATCCGATGGGACTTTTTCTAATTATACGGCCTGCTTCGTGCTTGCGAACGGCATTGAAGGCGCCTGCTCAGCCGCCGTCCGTTAACAACCGTTCGAATGGCGTATAAAACAAGTCGCTGCGACGTTTTCATTGCGAGCAATGCGAGGGGGGACGAAAGAGTGTATAGTATACCGGAGGGATGCAAGAGAGAAGAAAGTCACCCTCTACGTGAAGCCTTTAGCCAAATGTATACGGTCGTTACGTTAGTCGAGCGTATGTTGACGGGTCTTCGGCTTTCCTCGTGCCGCTCTCTTCTGCTTCTCAATTTCGATTTAAACAAGCCGGAGACGTGGCCGGCTTGGCCGTATTTTTAGTACCGCGAGATCGTTTGAATCTCCTTGCTTGTCGACAACGGCATGCGCATGTTCCCGGCGATGCGATGAGTTAAAGAAGTCTGTTGTAACACATGTGATCCTACTGCTTTGCGGCTTTTTTATATCCTTTTGACATGATAACTTTTCAACTAAAATCTATTACTCGATATAAAAATGAAAATATTTAAAATATTTTTTTCTAATAAATTTTATTTTTAAAAGCAAGAGTAATTTTAACCCTTCGCGTCTGTGTAATCATATTTTTACTGCAGCCCAAGTTTTTTTTACTGTTCTAGACTTTCAAAAAGTGTGGAAAAATTCAAATTACTTTTCACCACGTCTGTCACACACACATATCACTAAATAGTTCTTTGACCAGATATTTTATGAGGGAAACCGGACGTCCTTTATTTTAGAGGAAAATGAAATTTCATTTGTGCCACCTAAATTGCAGACAAAAGGTTAATTGTCGTCTTGTATACATATGTACGTGAAATAGAACAGAATAATTTAGTATTTTAACTTATACTTTATCAAAAAAAGACTTGGTTTACAGTAATTACACACATCCTTCTGTACCTTATAAATTAATGGCTATATAACTGCATAAAACATAGCAACTGGCAAATCTATATATTTTATAAATCTATTGTACATGGAATAGTACAACAAAGGAAATTCTTATTATAAATTTTTTTATTATAACATTTATTTATCATACTTATTATGACATTTGCACGCTACATTTTATTATTAAATATCAAGCAAACACTTCCTTCTGAGTTATTAATGAACATTCATAAGGGCTGATGAAAAGTATGTTACTTCTGCCTAATACATACCATACTTATTCGCTTTAAAAAAAGCGTACTATCATGTGGATTTAACGCATGTAGGTCGCCCTTATACTTAAAAGCTATAACTCTTCCTCCGTAGAAAAACTTTCTTTATCGTCTCGTTAGTACGTCGTCGTTCGAGATGAGAGGCGATTATTCGGTGCCTCAAGAACTCGGAGTGCGTGTCGAATCGATCGGCACGGTCGAGTCGAGATCGGAATGACTCGTGAGCCATGACCAACTATTGATGCACTATCGCATAAATGTTCTCATATTATTCCGCTCTTCCTCTAATGACTGTTTTTCCCTCATGACATTATGACAGAGCGTATGATTAATCACGCAAACGCCATTGAACAAGGCAGTCAGGATTTCTTTTATGCAATCAGCTGCGATATAATGACAATAAAATCCCTAATGAAAATTTTTTGTAAAAGTTTTTATACAAATTGAAACACATTTCAAAAATACTGAAAAAGTCTACATCTTTTCTTATTATAGAATCCTTTGTCTATCTAAATTCTTAATTATTCTAAGATTTCTCTTTCTGAAAAATTAATATGCATTTTCAGATTTTTCATAAAATTTTATCAGAAATTAGAAACTATAGAATGAGGAATCTTAGAAATCTTAAACTACTTTGAAATTCATACTAAAAATTTTTTTTAAAAGTTGTAAAATTTATTATAAACACTAACAAATGCTGAAATTTATATAAAAATCATATAAAAGTCAATTATATGAAAAATTCTCTGAGAAAAATGTTCATTAAAGATAGCAATGCACTAATTTCTAATTTTCGGTCTTTTATAATAAAAGGGCAATAGAGTAACTACTTATACTCAATCATTTAACATGATACCAGAAATATAAGTCTATGCTATTATTATATTTACAAGTTAAAGATAAAAAGACTTTTACGTTGTATAAACCGAAATATATACTTTATTATACAATACATTTTTCTAACACATATAAATTTTACTTTTTGATTTAATAACAGTTCAATTATCAATTAGTCTTAATATAATTTATACGGATTTATTTGTTGAACAAGTTTTGTACATAAAAATGCACGAACGAATACATGTAAGTACAGTTCAGGGTTGTTCAGGAACACGAAAGTACTCGTCACACGTGTGATCACTGTATGAACTTGAGCATTTTTAAGATATTTTTCTGGAACAAACGATGCACCCAGTTGACTCAATGTGTACGTCGGTGTACTTCAAATCGTGTACTATGTGCACTTCGGCCATTTTGACGCAACATTTTTGAAATTAATTGCGGTACTTTATAGATCTAATGATTTTTATTTTAAGTGACCTAGTACCGCGCGGTGTGAGAAAAGGAACTTCTTTCTGAGAGCCAGGAGACTTTTTTCTCGTTCAAGCGAGTGCATATTCTGATGTGTTTCGCGGTGTAGTCTCTATGGCATTGTCCCTCCCGATGACGTGACAGCCGTGACTCGCTTAGCATAAAACAGCGTTGTTCGATCGTACTTGTTAGCATATGCAGTGCGATAGCCTTGCTCGCTCGGAAGCGACTTGTAAAACGCGCTCGTAGCATTTCCTTCTGTTGACATCACAATAACGATATTAATTATGCTATGTAAACGCGGAGAGATGCGGTAGCCGCACTCGAGTTGATGCTTTACTTCCTCGCCATCCGTTATTCACCATCAAATACACTTGTCACCGTTGCACCTTGATGAATTGGCTATTCGCCAATCACTTCCGATTCTGCATCGTTTCTCTAATGGAACTGCCAGTTTGCAAAGCGAAATATTTATTGTCAATACAAGATGTCCAGAAATAAGATATTTTTTATTTAACTACACACACACAGGCGTTTATTTCGAGAAGGAGTTTAAAAAGGTATTTAAAAAAATATTTCTAATTGTTTTTTTTTTTAATACTTTTTAAATTATATAAATGACAAAAGTGTGAGAAGCTATTTATGTTGAAAATTTTATACCGCGGTTATTGTTTAACGGACAAATTAGTATAATTATTGAGACTATTTTTATATATGTTTTATATTTTTACGAACGCGTACAAAAGGTGTTAATAATATAAGGTTTTCTCTCTTGTCGCTTCTTCAAAGGTCGGGACACTCTTGAACTGAACAAGTTACAAAAATTTCATCTTCGCGTTGGAGATCTTCGCAGAACATGCTTGCCGTTACATACATTCTCTTCCTTCTCACTGCGGCATCGTCGAAGCGTGAAAATTGCAACGTGACGTGAAAATGTTTCCTTTCAACCGGAAAGCCGCCGGTCGCGTCCGTTTGTATGATAACTTGTAGAATGGCTTCCTAACGAAGACACAATATCGGCCAATTATGTACCACAAGATGCAAATTTGCATCGCTAATGGTGTGCACAAAGACCAACGGATTTCTTGCGATGGTCGAGCTACCGGCAACTTCTTCGGAATCTTCTTCCTATGCTTTCAAGCGTGTGCATTTGTGGCAACTCCGGTTATTGAATGAAACATTGTTATTAATCATACAATTGTAAAAACGTATCGGAATTGTATTCAACGTTTAATGAATCATTTGTAATACTGCATCATTTACATCGCAATTATTGTAATTTTATACATTATTATGGCTATATGTTTTACAGAATTTCTTTCACTGTTATCATCAGTATTATATTAAAGAATCTGATCAAATATCAATATTATGAAATTTATGTAAATTAATTTAACACATGTTATACATCTTATACTGAAAATTTAAATAATAATGATCCAATAATAAGTAAAAAGATCTTTTGGATTTTAAGTAAAAATAAAATTCAAATTTTTGTAAATATTATAAATAAATCTACAGATTTTTTTTGTGTGCGTTATAACAGGCTAATAAAGCTGATCTTTTGTAACAACCTTATACGTTTAATTGTTTTGTCAGCGCGATTGAGCCAGTTTTTGATAAAAATTATTAATTTTTTTGTTGCGATATAACTGAATAGCATTGGGGTTATTTATCTCAACACACATTTAATTACACATGCATCGATGTTAAACTCGTGTATGTATTAAGGTACAACTAAAAGGCGTCGCAAACAGTGTACATTGATAGTTCATTGATAAGTGGGTTTACCCAGATGTGTGGTAGCTGCGTGGTACCATCGCGACACGCCGCTTGTGCTTTGCAACCGGCAGCACCTGCAAAAATAAATATGATAAATAACGTGATAAATGGTTTTTATCAAGTGACTTCCTGTAAACGGCGTGGATATGAGTCGTCGCTGAAACTTTACTATCACGTGCTTCGCATTTGATATCCTACATGAAAAACTAGGATTGTGCGTCGTCGAATTATTAACTTATTAGCATTCCTAATCACCTTTATTATGATACTACACGATAGGATCATTCTTGAACTGCACATTTCTTTTCTTTAAAAAACTAGGAACACATACATCATGTAGTTAGTTATAACATTTATACATATATTTATATTGCGATATTTAGAACGCTTAGCAAAGCATATTTTATATGTATCTACATTTTCAGATGGTGCTACGGCATCATAGACTTTTATTCATTTATTACTTAAATAATGAAAGCAATATTTATTTTGTTAATTTCTTATATTTTAAGTAATAAAAGATATGGAAGAATGTCAAAGGCCGGTATTCATAGTTAATTTTTATTATTTAGGACTGTCTTAAGATGTCGTATACTAATTATAAGAGTGCCATATTTGCATCTTCAAATGTTACTTTTTAATAATAGCCGAGGGCAAGGTACACGCGAGTTAGAAGCGCGCGACGGCCCTGAGCGCTAACTTCAACCTGCTCTTCTGCAAAAACTACTTGTCGGACGCAACTTTATCACAGGAAAAAGTTGTTTGTTTTAGCATAAAGTATCACGTCTTGTACTCCAGATGATGGAATTTAGAAGCACCCAATATATGTATTATATATAATTTTATAGCAATCTTATGTTAATTTTATTTGTAACTTATTCATTATATTTGTTGATAAGATATTCAAAGAAAAAGAAAATTTCGACAATTGTTATTTATTCATGACAATTGGTATGTTACGTATTCCAAATAAATAAAACAAACGTGATTTATGATGTACTCGCGATGTTTCCGGTGCATTATCTAACGTGCCGATTGCGCCAGCGAACACGTAGAGTTACTGTTCAATTCCGACGGTGCAATTAATTAATCCCGGTATAAAATAATTCTTAACGTAACGAGGAAGTACTGAAAGTAACTAGTTAGAAGGTAGCGGTCAATTACGGGCCGTGTGTCTTGAGGTTACCGAGGGCCCAATGCAGTAACTATCGCATCACTTGCATCAGGCAATGGCGCGTAGCGATACAATATATAGAGTAAATAAATTTTATACGTTTAGATGAACATAAAAGCGCATTTTAGTATTGTATTTCTTTCGACTACAAACATTTACAAATTACGAACTCTTGTAGATTTCATTGCTTAACGTTTTTTAATAAGTAAATATTTTATTTGCAAAACTTAAAAAAAAAACATTAAATTTATATAGTTTTTAATTATATAATAATTTAAAAGTTACACGCGATAGACTTTTTGCTTATTTTATATATAAATTTTTATTTTATAAACTATAATATTAACACGTTGATAATTTTTACAAGTCATAGTTATAACTTACGTTTTAGAACAAAGATAAGTTATTGTAGAAACTATCTTAAATTTAAGTAATTTAGAAATTATTTGTAAGTAATGATTATAATTTTGTATTTTAGAGAGATGTCTAGAAACGCGCGCGTTTAGCAATATTTTGTAAGTTTTATAATCCTGTCATCGCGTGCTACGAGTTAAAATTGATTAGGATGTGAAATAATTCTTAGAGCAACGAGAAAGTAGCAAGAGCAATCAACCATCGATGCAAACGCATAGTAACGTCGATGATGTAACGAGTGCAATTGACCTGAGTTATCAATAAATGTGAAATGGCAGTGTGCAGTTAATTCATATATATAGATAATAAAAAAAAAAGAAAGGAAGTTGTATGACTGTGAACATAGTTTTGTCTTATTAAGGATACGCCGTTAACAGGTCGATATATCACCATTGTGATTATGATTCTAAGATACTATAATATTACGCTAAGATGCACACCCACGCACTTTTCGCTGTTCTCATATGATGATCGCAATTTTTGCGTTTTATTCATTAACTAGCCAGGTATATCGCTACGTCAGTTAATGAGCGGCAATTACCGAATATGCAACGTCGATTATCGCGATCGTCGGGCAAGGTCAGCAATTAGTTGTGCATATTACTACAGCAGTCTACAGTACTCACGTTATTATCAGATTCAATATACTACTTACGTAATAATTGTAAAGAAAACTACTAATAAGCTGTTATAATGGATTTTTAAAAAATTGTGATTCTCAATATTCAATAATCCTATTAAAATTTAAAAATATATATATTTAAGATAATAAAATTAGAATATATTAATTATGAAAAAGTCGATATAGGTACTTAAATCAATATAATATCAAATTATATCTGTAATAATTTAAGATAATTTTAAACATTTCTTAAGTTGCCACTGTTTCTTTTCAATATTCAATATATTAATAATAATAATTTAACTAAACCAATGAAGTTTAACAATTGAACTCAAGAAAATGTATTAAATTCAACTCAAATTTTTATCTAATGGATAATGTTTACTTTGAAATTAATAATCAAAAGTAGATTATAATTTTGACATATATAGAGATTAAAGGTAACAAAATGTTATTTAACACAAGTAATTAATAATAAGTTCTTTTAATATCTAATGTCGTTAAGACAGCATATGTCATGTAAACAGCGAATGTCTTTTTTGTTGAATATTTAAACGGAGAAATCCGCCAACGACTCAATCCGCGTGTGTCAATCAAAAGTTAGTTACGATGTACAGTCGGTGAAATAAGGATGGCCCGACCTGGGTCTCGGTTTAACATACGGTTTCCTGATTTTCGTGGCAATTTACCGCAATTTGCCGCCCACGCGCGAACCAAATGCAAAGCGCACGTAGGTCGTATAATGCAGACGCGCGCCTCTTTATAACACATCGTCCGACTGGAGTTCGTTTAAGCTACAAATCAGACGGATTCGCGCTTCGCTCGTGGGCGATGATCGGAGCGGTCTCGATATGGATCGCGGCTCCGCTTTCCTGCTAATGAGTTGCTCGTATATAAGGTGAATCACGAGGCGGCCGCAATACTTCGGGAGCCAGTCGTAAAAGTCATCTTTAGCAAAAAGATTGCCACGAACACGCACGTCCGGTTCTTGACATGCATTATGAAAAGTATTATTCTTTTACTGCACGAGGTGTAAAACATTACAAACATGAAACGTGTAGAAAAATAGAACAATGTGATAAAATAAAAATGGATAAAATTTATTAAGTTTTATTTAGTAATGCTGTATATGTCATAAATATATAAGATTGTTTTAAATTATCTTATAATTGTATCTTTAAAAGTACATAAATATATATATTATATATCTTATTTTAACTTATTAATATACACAATGATTTTTTGATTTTTTACTATACGAATGATATGGGTCATTTGTGTTCCGGGTTAATTTTCATTACCTTAACAAAAATTATTGAGTGATTTTTAATTTTTACTTCAACATTTTTAGAACGTATAAATATAAGATTGTATATTGAAAATAATTGTACATAAATGTTATAATTATAATATTACCTATTTAATGTACTTATAGTTTTTCAAAGAAAAGAAATATGTAAGACACGAATGATATTCAATCGCGTGTGCTAACTTAAATAAGTATACCGTACTTATTGATGCATAAAAAAATGTAGTTTTTATAGTTCAAATATTAACGGTGTTGAGATTTCGTAATTTTACTGAATCCCTGATAAATCGATCGATTAACTAATTCGATAATCGGATCCGTGGCTTTCCAGAAAAGGTATGTAGACCTTCTATGGAAGGTTGCACCTGAATACGGCATGCAAGATATCTTCTGGTAGAACACGACTTGTATTCCTATTATCCAAGTCGCCTTGAACTTGATTCGGTCGTCGGCACATGCCGACGACATTCTAAAGACGACGGACGAAACCAGCCAAGATATAACCAATTCATCGATCGATTCGAGAAAGATCGTCGTCTACCGCAAAAAGTTGTCTTGATGGAAACTGAATGAACTGTCTATCACGACTAGCGTTAAAGCACACATTAATAATTGTCGCTGTAACAATGATCGAGTAAAAATATAAAAAAAGTTTTTTCTTCCCATCCTACCAAATTTGATAGGAAATTATTAAATGATAATTAACTTTCCATTCGCAATTATTTTTTAAATTCTTCTATCTACAATCTAAGTTTTTTATTCAGTTTAAGTTTTTTTTACTGTTTCAGAATTAAAAAAAATTCAGGGTTACCTTCCGACATCTCCATTAAATTAATAAATCATTTTTGTGAAAAGCTTTATTATAAAAAGAAATTAAAATTTGAGTAAAATTGAGTGTGAAATTAGAGAGAAAATTACATTTGTTCAAAAAAAGTCGAAATTGTAATAAAATTTTATCAGAGGCGCGAGATTCTAGTTTGAATTATCTTTTATTCAAAAAACGCGAACAGACATTAAAATTTTACGGTCTTTAAACATTAAATTAGGTTGTATATATGCTACGATTACGCGTAAGCCGATAGCACGCCATTTTCGAAACGCTATTAAGGTTTAAGGGTGCGTCTCGGTCGGACTTTCGAGATTTAACGCGAATAAAGGTGCTCTAGGCACGCACTTAAAATTACCTCGGACGTTAAAACTGTAACAAATTAGTCGTCGGCGCGGCTGTACGACGTCGTTACACCGGCCTGTCCGCCTGTTATTATTCTCCCTTTCATCGTTTAGTCGCCGCTTAAGTTTCGTGCTCGCCACTAAGGACGGACGCGCCTTCCTCTTGTCGGTGGCCGACCTGCATCCAAATGATTTTCAGAGTGCATTGCAAGCGTGTGCAGTCGCCTTGGGCCGCGGAAAGATCGTTGCCAACTGTAAAATCAGACTCATGTCATTTAACTCTTGACCGTTCTGTGCTGAAATAATGTTACATGTTTGTGTAATCTTATGGACCGAGATCTCATTGAATCCGTTAAGACTTAATGTGCCTACGAACAAGCAGCGAGAATTTTTTGTGAGCGTTGCAGATACTGACTCGTTACACTTCATTGAAGGTAAAATCGCGAAATATATTAAGGACATTGTGTGTTTTACAGGCTTAAACATCGTGAAATTTGCAATTAGCTATCTTCAAATTTAATAACTTTACGTAGAAACAATGCAAAATTCTATTTTGAATGTCTTTGTTAATATAACACAGATCTATACGGTATTTTCTTAAACTGACGATTTATGTAATACATTCTTGCTAAGCCAAGAGAAGTTGCAATACGCGATATTACGGTTTTTAGGTTTTATTGGCTATGTGAAGTTGGCCCCCCCACTATTGTAAATCTAAAAATGACCATGACCATTCGTTTGGTGGTCGTTTGGTGGTGTTTGGTAGTCCATTCCGGACGTTTGGTAGTCAAAAATATAATGAGAAATGTCAAAAAAAGAAGAACGCGCGTGAAGTTAGCCCCCCCATTTCTAAAACTCGGCTTTGCAGACTGCAAATGCAATAATGACCATAAGCATTCGTTTGGTGGTCGCTTACTGACGTTTGGTAGTCCATTCCCGATAATCGGTAGTCGAAATTATATATTGGTAGTCGAAATTATAGCCGGAAATATCAAAAAAAGGATATATGCGTGTGAAGTTAGCCCCCCCATTTCTAAAACTCGGCTTTGCAGAATGCAAATGCAATAATGGCTGTAAGCATTCGTTTGGTGGTCGCTTACTGATGTTTGGTAGTCCATTCTCGAGTATTGATAGTCAGAACTATAACTAAGTATATCAATAAACGGCATATGCTCATGTATTTTACCTGATTATTTCTAAAACTCGGCTTTTTCGATTACATATAATATATAGGCTAGCTGTATTCCAAAATAAAATTTATTAAAAGAATTTTGTAATTTTTTGGACATTGTTATTTTTTTGGAGGTGTGGATTAGAAATATACATATATAATTAATTAAATTAAAAAATGTGTGTTGGTATATCCATATTATTTTTTCTCGTCAAAATAAAATTTATTTATTATATAATATTAATTATAAAATAAAATTTAATAATATAATATATATATAAAAGTGTGTAACAAAAAATAAAACTTTTATGACATTTATAAAAATATCGTGTGAGCGTGCGTGAGTGCGTGTGCGTGTGCGTGTGTGTGAGTGTGTAATATTTATCCTGACGAACTTATATATTGCTGCATGTGGTTCTATCTTTTGTGGTTCGCGTTTTTCCTTTTTTTGACATTTCTCATTATATCTTTAACTACCAAACGTCCGGAATGGACTACCAAACGACAGTAAGCGATCACCAAACGAATGCTTACAGCCATTATTGCATTTGCATTCTGCAAAGTCAAGTTTTAGAAATGGGGGGGGCTAACTTCACACGCATATATCCTTTTTTTGATATTTCCGGCTATAATTTCGATTACCAATCATCGGGAATGGACTACCAAACGTCAGTAAGCGACCACCAAATGAATGCTTACGGTCATTATTGCATTTGCAGTCTGCAAAGCCGAGTTTTAGATATGGGGGGGCTAACTTCACGCGCGTATATCATTTTTTTGATATTTCCGATTATAATTTCGACTACCAATCGTCGGGAATGGACTACCAAACGTCAGTAAGCGACCACCAAATGAATGCTTACGGTCATTATTGCATTTGCAGTCTGCAAAGCCGAGTTTTAGAAATGGGGGGGCTAACTTCAGGCGCGTTCTTCTTTTTTTGACATTTCTCATTATATCTTTGACTACCAAACGTCCGGAATGGACTACTAAACACCACCAAACGACCACCAAACGAATGGTAATGGTCATTTTTAGATTTGCAATAGTGGGGGGGGCCAACTTCACATAGCCGGTTTTATTCTTATATTTTTGTTATATAAATAATAAGTATACACTTAAAATATCTTATCTCTCCACTATTATTACTTATTTATGATAGATTTGATCTAGATCTAGACAATATAATCATCGTGTTATTGCAGGATATGGCGAAACTAGTTGTATCAGTGTGGTCTCTCGTTACCGCAACAGAGATCGTTAGAACGAAACAACTAAATTGGCCGGCTACCGTTTGGAGATTTCCTCAATCATTTCATCAACCGTCATCATCAAGCTTGGTCGTACTCTCATGGACCAAACCAATCTCACGCGATCTCATCGAGTTGTCGCACTAGGGACTAAATTATGTTGTTGCGGTGCAATTTTTAATATACAATTGCTTGTTCTGACTTCTTTCAGTCTAAAAAAAGTATTGTGCAGCTCGTAAAAAATATAAAAAATGCATTCTTAGAATATCACACACGTGTGCAAGGAAAATATTTTAATTGATAAAATAACTACACATATCTCTATTTAAGTAATTTAATTATTTTTATTAAATTATTAACTATGTTATCTTATTTTATCAATAGATATTTATACAAATTTAATTAATATTTTGACTATATTATTTATATTTATAAAGATTTTATCACTAAATTGTTATTTATTTATGGTTTATAAAAACTGCAATTTTAACATTTAAACTATATTAAGATATTTAAAAAGAACGATAAAATATTAAAATAAAAAACGTTAGACTTTTATTAAACCCAGTGTCGAAACATTTGAAATCAGCTGGACAGTTTTTTTTTTTCTTAAGCCACATTATAATTTTTCAGTATATTAGGATTGTCATTTGTTTGACTTTTTATGTGACAAATACGGTAAATCAGACATCAAATTTACTTTATAAAACTTTCGTAAATTCCAAACGACCGATTTCGAAATATCATCGCCGAACGTTCGACTTTCGTGAATAGCAAGATGATTTCGTGTTTGAACGGGCAGCTCTCGCTCATTAATCTAATCGATAA
Source organism: Cyphomyrmex costatus (assembly GCF_001594065.2). Lineage (NCBI taxonomy): Eukaryota > Metazoa > Arthropoda > Insecta > Hymenoptera > Formicidae > Cyphomyrmex > Cyphomyrmex costatus. Next base: position 974,783 of record NW_017279354.1, on the reverse strand, counting down.
AATCGCAAAGTAATCGATAGCCGCTTGCAGTTACACCGCAATCGCGAACTCTAATACACACAAACGACTTTAAGCGTAAGTAACTGTTACTTATGGTGTCGCTTACAACCAGTGGCGTAGAGGATGTGGTCTTGATTGCGTCTTTTTCCATATACAGAATGATTCGAAAGGCAAGATCAACCGGCAAGGTTATTAACAACACGCATAAAGTAATGTATTGGGTTTTCGATGGTGTGTTCTAATTTCACTAAGCAGTGTATACTAATCAAAGGATTTGAGAGAAACTATTACTTATACTGTCTTATAAACACAGAGTAATTTAAATGCACGCGTAAAGGGAAATTAGATTTCTTTTTGTTCGAAGACGGAGAACGTCTTTCATCGCCTCGTAGAATTTTTTTTCAAGATGATCGCGTAATTTATGCAAGACTACGTTATGATTCCCTCTATCGCAATAACCAGCCACCTGGCCGATTATATTATTATTCCCACGACAATATCCAATCTGAGTCAATGAGGCTTCGTGATGTTTCGCAAAGAAAAATACTTCGCCTTTGACACTTTGCGAAATCATAGCGTGATTGTAGAAAATAAAGCTCAGAGTCGGGTATTAACACCCTCGATACTCTCGACAGGAATTCCAAGTCTTCGATTCAGCGCGTGCTGATTGATCTTTCGATTGGTTTAATAGTCTGCATTGCGAAATTGGTCGTGATTTCTATCACTCCGCTCAGATATGTACAAATCGTAATTCTATAGCGCGAAAAACGATACACAATGATATCAGAAATTGCAACTGGACGCAATATTCTCTTCATAGTTGTTATTTTTAAGGTACATTTTTTGCTTGATGCAACGAAATTCGGAAAGAATATATTTTATCGAATTAATCCTTAAATATCTTTTCGACGTGACACCCATATTTTTCCAAAACTTTTTACTTTTATAATTTTGAAAGTTGGCTAATCTAATCGGCAGATTTGAACGCTTAAGGATACTTTTTCTTTAGCGTAAAAAATAACGTTAATAAGTGAATGATGTTTAAATACTAACGATAAAGAGACCTTATATAAAAAAAAAACCTTTTACTTTTATTTTTCTGATAAATGCAAATTTTTGAAAATAAAATAATTTTCTAAAATGTTTGTTTTCTGTTTTATTGTGACTTTTTTTTATTAATAAAGATACATTTGCTTGTTACCGTTATATTTTTTTATGTTTGACGTTTCAATTAAAAAACGAATTGTTATAACATTTCTATAAAGGTATATGCAATCAAAATTGAATTGAGTATACCGTATTGAGTATGTTATATCCTATGAGAAAATAAACGGTGTTTAAGAGTTAATATAAGGATTCCGCAAGTAAACGATTGCTATAAAAGCAGAATCCTGTCTATTACCGCCTCATATAGCATGCGTGTCGCTCTTTGATTTAAAAATATTTGAGATTAGACTCGATTATCGCGGGAAACCGCTTATGGCGGATATCGATAAGAAGCAAAATGTAAGATTTTTCCTGGAAAAAAGAGTATAACGTCTAATTCTGTTGTATCATGTCCGCGACGAACTGATCCGTGCGGCTTTCGATGATTACGTTGTAGCGATGATTAACGAGTGGCTTTCGGTCCGCGTGTATCTCATTAATCGTCCAGCATGCACGGAAGTTAAGAACTTACCGGTCATTACCGGAGGACATAGTAACCAAGTGGCTAATGCGGAATCCTTGAGGTGATTAATGTCGCGGTCGTGCTATTACCCGCTACGATGATGGAGATGCACTCTTGCATGTGCAATGTGGACCTCCGCGTGCGATGGCACACTTTCTTGTTATGAGACTGCATTAGCCACCTTGTTGCTTTATTCTTTTGCCATTATTTGCAAAGTTAGAAGGAGGTTGAAGATGCAAGCGCTTGCGAAAATGCTAATATCATGAAATAAATCTCCACGATTAAAGAACTATAAACCGTTATGTACGTATAATGTCGCGAATTAAAGATTTATTTGTCAGCGTCGCGGTGCGAATATTTAAATAATTTTCGAAACGATACTGTTTTTACAGACAGCAAAGAGAAATCAGTTTCGCGTAAATTACTGATTCCGTAAAAACGCGAATCTGCTATACGGAATAATAATACAGTAGGACGATTCTGATCGAATCGAAGGACGAATGTTTTACTCCTCAATCCACGTCGGACGAGCGGCATTACTTTTGTTTGACTGTTGGCGATCATGGCAACGGAAGTCGAAGAAGCGGCAGCAAGTTTTTGTGGAATTGTTCGACGCATAACAAGTGGAAAGTATTCCTCGAAGCTCGACTGAAGCTCGATCATTGAATGATTCTGCTCGCGAATATCACACAGCGCATCGCCGCGCCGCTGCGTGATATTCGTTTTGTTGGTCGCGCGGCGAGACGCATGCAATAAATTTCCATCGGTGTGAAAATTCCGCAATCTTAGAAGCTCGACAGACTATCCACGTGGGCACACGTACGTGATCCCATCGGAAGTCTATTAAGTCTCGTCGGCGTGTGGGCACGCGTACGCTCACCCACGCGCGTGCATTCGCCTGAGAGAGGTGTTCATGTGCGATCTTCGCCGGTTTCGCGATGCTATGCAATAATAGTAAAAGATAGAAATTAAAGTTAGAGATTTCACACATTTTTATATTCTCGATAATGTTACCAAAGGTCAAACTTTCTCTCCAATTAAATTTATTCCATGTAAATTAAGGTCTTGATATATAAACAATGCACTCTGGACAAAGAGTCTGCGGGTAGTGATTGAAGAAGAATTAAAATGCTAATTGAAAATGGATAAATAAAAGTTTCCTCGTTGAAATCTGTTATAATTTATTTATGCGTAACTACAGTAAATATTTATTATCTTTGAAAATGCAAAAACGCACTATTTATCAATTAAGTATTTATAATTGAAGAAATTACAATCTGATCATCTTTTCTGTATTGCTATAATTACTCTACATATTGTATTATTTTGTGAGTGTCGCTCTATTTGAGTTTCATAATATCGAAATATATAACTCGTGTCTCTCTCCGTATACTATATCATATTTTGACATGAAGCACTTGGCTATTCATCGTTCGATTACTATGAGATTTCATGCTTATCGCATCGCAAAGCATATGCATTTGTTCTGACTGACGCTTTCAATTCTCTCCTCCGCCACTGTGTACTTTGGTTAAATGTCAGTTGTATCGTCTATCAGTTTCCGCACTTTGCTCCTCGATAAGACTATACTTTGCACTATTTCGCGTGGCTATTCGCCATCAATGACAACGAACATCGAGCACCGCTCGGCTCGAGGCTTAACACGCGTTGCTAGATATTAATCGTAGACAGTGAATTATTGATGAACGATCATAACGTATCGCGGGCAATGCGTGGATGAAAGGCTGGATTGTTGACGTCCGTTGTTGCGACCGTTTTCTGGGTTCCGACGGAGTCACGTGTTAAGTGTGTGCGGTTCGATTGGAATGCGGACGAATTAATGGTGACAGATTCTTCGGCAACGAGTATACATGCTTGTCCTAATTTTGCACGAACTAGAGAATCTCTAATTTCGAAAATTCTTAGAATACTTGTCGTGTTGCGATTTCGCTATTTGCCGGATTAATCTGCCCTTTTTTCTCTCCGGCGTTAAACGACATCACCCAATGACTTTTCGCGTGTTACGAAAAAGTTAAAATTATTGCGGGACTAAAAGGACGGTACAGTTTATACAGTAAAAAATAGGTCATAACAATTGTATAGATTACACGAAAATCTTCGAATTTCCTGACTTGGTAATGTTATGTTTAGTTATTACCCTCAATGAGCGACATTCAGTTGCCTTCGGACAGGTTCCTTACAACTCATAAAGAGTTCGCTGGCCCCTCGGCTTGAGTGTCGCTCAAGCGGTGCATCAGGATGAATCACCCAGGACCGGATTAAGATATTTTGGTGTCTTCGACAGGATAATCACGCGATGAAATAAAACTATACGTTAAGGTACTTTCAACAATCAATTTTTAATCTGAAAGATCAATAAATATGTTCATCGATAATTTCACAATTGTACATAAAAAATGTCTACAAGGAAAATTTGATCAGATAAGCATAGAATTGCATTATGAAATTTGTACTAGTAGGCGACTAGTGGGCGAGGTGGAATAAGGAGAGGACTTACCAGTGTCGCGTCGTTTCTTTATTCCATCTCTCCTTTATTCTATCACTCCTGTAGAGATGACTGATCCGCACAGTCATTTAGGTTTAGTGAACTCACGAATCCGAATTCAATACACTGCCAACATTCACATCCACTCATAAGTTACGTACACTTATATGAACACGTTTTTTGTGAGTGATAAACAGTTAATGAGAATCGAAAGTAAATTCTAATTTACGAATAATAGGAAGAATAGGAACAAGAAGTTATACATATACATGAAGCAAGATAGCGAAAGCTGAAGAAGCTTTTCCTTCATTCTTTAATTTAAGAAAATAATTTATTTTGATTATTACATGTATAGTAAAGTGATGAGTAGAGTGAGAATTATATTACATATATATGTATATTAATCCGACCCTGGAATCACCTGGGCAAAGGCTGTTTTATTATGCAAATACGCGGTGGTTTCGCGCGAGCCACGCCACGAAGATACTAAATGCACTTGGTGGATGCACACGTTGGCAAAGATGCGTTTGTATCGTCAACGAGTCGATCAAGAGATTTGAAGCTACATACGTATATCTTGTACTAAAGCAATTTTTAATAAATCGTAAATAATTATGCTAAATTGCAAATAATTATACTTAAAGGCTTAGTCGAAGGGATTTTCTATTCAAATTAATATGCATTAATTGCAATGCAATTTATTGTGAAATTATGAAAATATTTGAACACAGTAAAAATTGTTAAGAGGATACTGTCTGTATTACATATAGTTTTGTTATAACTTTCAGATCAATTTCAAAATTTCACACACATTCTTAAAGTCTATTTTTTAATTTAAAGTTACGATGAAAATAAATTTTAAGGATACAAAAGTTATAATGCAAAATGTATGAAGTATCTTCTTGCGCATTTATATTTAGAAAAGTAAATTAATATTTATTGAAGTTATGCATATCAATAAACTTAGTATGAAGGAAGTATTCACTAACGTGTAATGTTGTGTTTAATTATTATCGTTGCATGGTGGACGATACATCTTGCGAATGCGTCAAGTGCAATCCTGAATTATGTATACTTATTTGAGTATCGACACGTCGTCTACGGGTAACCATAGTCAATATAGTGGCATTGCACGTTTTATGGGCATGCCATACCACGTGAGTAATATTAAATGCACTTTGTGAATTCTTAATGGGGATGGGATAAACTGCCATCTCGTAACGATCTTACAGTTTTTTTTACTTTCACGGTTGGAACGCCTTTGATCGATGTATAATCAAGGGCTGACGTTCTTCGACGAGTTCCTATGTACTGAGAACTCAAGGAATGCGAGATAGTTGGCAAGTGGCAGAATATTAAATATAGATAATATCGCGAATATATTTTATTACATTTGACACATATTTGCGCGATGAGATATAGTATTTTTTATCTTCTTTTTCAGTCGACTTTGATTGAAGATTTATAAATTTCTGGTATAGTTTAAGAATTACTTGGGAAACGAATTTTATTAATACTATACCTATCGACATTAAGGGACACGTATGATTTGATGCAATATTTTATAATTTTGCATAAGATATAATAATATAATATTATATATTGTTTGTAAAAATATTTTCTCAATTTTAATAATTACATAAGAAATTGTGTGTGCAATGTAATAAGTAGAAAGCGAAAGAATCGAATAAATGTTTCTATAAAAAAACCTTTATTCGCCGATGTATTTTCTCAATTGAGTCAAGTAAATTGTTCGATAATGAAAATTTCATTGACACTCCATTCAAAAGGCGTCATCAGCCCAACGATGTCGAAATTCGCCCTTCGGGGACAGGTTTAAGTGCTAATGCAGCGGTGCTGCGAATTGCATTCGCGCAACAAGTGCACAGCGGCTCTCTCATCGCGGATATGATCGTTGAGAATGGCACACTTATACTCGAATATTGACACGTCGTCGATTGGCAGGCAAGACCCATCGAGAGGCAATTTCCGCACTCTTCGGAGCATTGTTGAATCCCCGGATGACAATGGGGCGCGTGGGCGTCGATGACGGAGTAGTTGTTCCTCGAAGGTGTTTAGAAATCGAAGGGGGGCGAGCAGCGACGGACGGGGACTATTGTCTCACCCGTTGCATTGGTGACGAAGCAACTGCGGCGATTCCCGCTCCAATGCGTTACACAACTCCCGACGAAAAACGCAGGGCATAAAAAGACGCGCGTTGAGACTCACTGTAGCCCCTTAATACGAAAGAAGCCACTTTTCGCATCATCGGCACTCGTAACGATAAAACCGCGTTTTTTACGAGGACGTACGAAAAAGTCTGGATGATTCTTCGCGCTTGTTCCACGAAGCCGACTAAGTAATCGCGATAAATTTCGTCACAAAATCACGAGTCGACGTCTACCTGCGCAAACTTCGCCGATCGCACTGAGCGAAGTTTTGGACACCATACACACACACACACACACACATATTTACGGGATTAAGTGAATTCAAACAACTGCGATTTAATTCCATTTTTTTTCTGATATCCTTTTTCTTAATCGTCTTATACTGCCTGAACTTTAAATGTTCATTTCGGATAAGATAGCGAAGAGAATCGAATGTGTGTGTTGAAGCCAAGCAACAAAAATTTAAACATCATGTTTTGTAATTTTGAATAATTTCATTGAGAAGAGTATATCTTTTATTTATTTTTATGACATCTCTCTCCCTCTTTTTCTCTCTCTGAAAGAAAAACTATTTATTGGTAGCATTATCTGATTTTTTGTGTCGGATATAACAAAGTTACTTTTCATAAAATTTTCTGAAATCTCACTCTATAAAAAGTGAATATTGAGTAAGTTTTAAAACAGTTTTAAAAAAGAAGTTTAATTTTCGGTCTTTGAGAGTGTTACTCTAAAAGTTTTAAAGAGTACAAGAGTTAAAGGAAGAACTTTAGTGATAAGCAATAAAGAACCTCTCTCTCTCTCTCTTTCATCAAATAAAATTTCGTTTTGTTGCAATTCGCTTGATCTTCGGCTCGAATCAACCTACCTCGTAGAATTTCTAGATAGAAATAGTCGATACGCAACGTCCAGCGAGACACTTTATCGCGAGTGACGCGGCTGCGAGGCTGCCTATCGAGAGAGTTCATCGAAGAGAGAATTAAACGGCGGCAAACCGCGACGATAGTCTATCAATATAGATCAGCATATAGTCGTGATTGCATATTATATCCGTAGCTATCGCCCCTTAACGATCGCGGAATCATTCCGTAGCTCATTGACGAGCACCATTGTCGAGCTCGTTGAACGATTCCGCTCTCGTTCCGCCGCGAGGTTTTCCTCGGCGCGGCTTGAAAGCGGACTGGTTTTTGTGGCGCAGCCGCGTGCGCGGATCTCGTTAAATTCCATCTCGTTCTATCGGCGATCGGCGAGCGAGATCTCCGCGGATTCCTGCACCGCTCTGCGCGCAACGCCGACGAGTGTACCTGTATACCTTCTCGCCGTCCGTATACCCTTGTGTAGGTATATATCGCAGGTGTGGCTTGCGACAGGATGTGTCAACGCTTGTGGAAGCTGGTCACGTAGGTGCGTGCGCCGCGATTGTGGCCAGTGCATTAACCCTGCGAGGATGTAATGAACAAGACGACCTGTCGAAACCTCTTTCTTTCCTCCGGCGATACTTCGGCCTTTCGGGTCCCCGCAAAAGGAGTTACATACGATAAATCTGCCAAGCGATATCGGAATGTTCTTTAACCAACAGAAAACGTATGTCGCGATCAGCCTAACACCAGAAACTTGATGAACAATTTTGTTTGCCAGCTGATTCTGTAATTTGTTTTCGATTGTATAAATCTTTGACTTTATTGTGTAAAGAACTTATTGCTATAATGAGTATATAAATTTTTTTATAATACATTCAATGTTCAAATGATAATAATTAGTATATGGTACAATTTTACTTTTAGTATGTAATTTTCAATTTAGATTATCATAATGGTAACTATAACAAATATAGGTATAAGCTTGTAGGGGGGAAGTCTTTGCACTGTGTTTTAATTACAACAACGCCATATATCTCCGTAATTTTTACATGCCCCCAATTTTTTCACCCGTTAATTTTATAACTTCCCTCACCACACTCCCTTCCTGATCAAGGAGCAAATTTACAAATCGACGACGAGACTGTTTCGATGACAGCAGCTCATAAATGAATCGATCCATTTGTGAGCGCAGACGAGGCGGACACTGTCGATCAGTTTTCTTTAAATGCCTCCGAGCAAGCAGTTGTAAGATCTACGGTGAGTTTAAGCGTCTCGAAGGTGTGAAGGTGCAAAGATTTAAAATGTAAGCTCGCAAAGAGAGAGAGAGAGAGAGAGAGAGAGAGACGACAGCCGCAATGATCGAGAGCTTTATTATGCGCTTCATTTGTCGTCCGCGAAAACCGATCGGTTGAAGTTTGTCCACGGCACTATATCAGCAAAGAGCTATTAAGGCGGAGCGATTAATTAATCTAGCTACTTTTCCCGAGTACGAATTTTAATGGGTACAAAGCGCGTGCATGAGCTCAAGGCCGACAATTAATTGCAGATTTAAATACGGCACGCCCGAAGCGTTAAAACGAGACGAGAAATTACGAAATGAATTTAAGGGGAGTAGCGGAGGAGGTGGAGCAGACTACCCGAGGGGTTTACGGACGAGACGAGATTCGAGCTCTGAGACCAATTTCGTCGCGAACACTTTGTGTAATTCGTCACGGCGCTACGACACGACGGAACGTTAACCTTCCCACGACTAGAGCGCGAGCTTTCCTTAATGGCTACCCTTTCTAAGAAGCCGATCTAATTTGGTTCTCTGTGTTACGATAATAGAACTGACGCCACGTCTGTAATATACATTGCACTTGCATTTGTACTACAATTCATACTACTGCCGCAAATTTGGAGATTCAATCAACGGGTTAATTAATTCTGAGATTAGATTTCGTCTTTCTAGTTATACATATAAATCATATTGAATAGATTTTATATTTTATTTCTGCAGTGATATTAATAACTTACGTTATATATATCAAACTAATTCAATGGTAAAGTATGATTTTTCATGTTTGCAGTAATAATGTTGCATGATTATAATTCACTGTAAATCTGTGAGTAAATTGTGTTACAATTTTTATTTAAGAGCATCAAATGTGTCTGAATTCTAGGATATCGGTATTTTCACTAAAAAAAAATACCAAGTATTAGCTTTTGTTGATTAACATGAAAAGTATTGATTCATTACTATCGGTAATCAAAAGGGGTTACAAATTTTTAAATTAAGTCAAACTGACCGGGGAGATATCCAAATTGTTATGGTTCAAGTTGATGTTTATTCGTTGGAGTTTAAAGAGAACTTAACAGTAGCAAAACGTTATACGTGGCAGTCTCGCAGTGGTCATTTCTTGAATCCAGGATCGCGATACGAAATCGTAAAGATCAATATATGAACGTTATATTGTGTAACGCTACTGATGTGGTATTGTGAACCAGTCCGTAACTGGTTACGCGAACCAGGAACGGAGATGTGGTTTCTTGGTATTTAAAATTAATAATGTTCTTTAAATAAAAAAAAATTTAAGGGAGCGCAGTTTTTTTAATTTCACACAATGTATGTACATTTAAAAAATTGACATTGTTTCTACTTAAACTTATTCTATAAAATTTCTTAACAACTAAGCCTTCCGACTTTTAAGTCTTGTAAGCTAAAGTTTCGATCCGTCCCTGGGGGGGTTACAAAGTTTCATAGCAACTTGAACTCATTCGAGCTATCTACCGGGTTTACCTGGTCATAAGCCTGATCCTTAACACGAATACATACCGTACATGAAAGACTCTAAATATCGTGATTTCAGTGCTAGCTGTGTTTGAAAATGTTAACTTTCCCACAAAAGATGCGAGCAACTGTCTTGACGTTTCAGTTTGTCGCTTTTGCACAGAGGTTATCACGCTTCCACGTGCGAGTTCAGCTAGATCTATGTGTCTCCAAAGGCTCAGATTTGTAGTTCATAGCAAAATAGGACAACACTACGTTTGTCTTCGTGACAGATTTAGCGCTGAACGTGACAGTAAGTTTTACTCGTCCAAGAAACGACATAAATGAGAGATGAGAAATGACTCTGACTATACTTATTGTTAATAAAAATTTGGCATCAGTTTAACAAAATGTTTATAATTATATAAATAAAATTTAAAAAATTGTAACAAAGATATATATTTATGTCAAACAATTATATGTAGCAATTAAAGTTTTGTTATGTTTTGCTCCAAGCAATCGTTTGGTTTTCTCTCTTTCTCTCAGAAATATAATTTTTATATTCACTAAACAAAAATAATTGAGAAAGTGTTACGTCTCTAAGTCTTATTATATTTAATCGTTAAATATCTCACTGTAGGAACAACACTATTGGCGTATCTAATCTAATATAACTCTTTTATAACTTTTATAAACATATACATATAAATTTTTTTTCACAAAACACTGAACATTAAAGAAACATATTATAATAAAGCAAATGTAAATATTTTTATTAATAAAAAAGTTAAAAGCAATAAAAAAAGCACAATTTTTTAAGAAAAAAGACGGTCATGTTACACAAAAATGCGTTTACAGATTGATATACATATTAATAATTTAGAAATGAAACATAAACTGTTAACATAATTTGATATAATATTTTGTATCATTTAATTTGGCAACGGACAAATGTTAAAAATTATTATGAAAATTCAATGAATCTTCTATAAATAGAAACTAGCGATGTTTATTACAATATTACATTCACGAATATATATATATATATATATATATACATATATACAGCTACTTATGTGGAGTGCCGTAAAACGCATGTAATGGAATATATAAGGTAAACGAAATAATACGACCGGATAACCACATAAAATCCGCACATCGATAAAGTTAAATACCGATGTACGTGGAGACCTTTGCTGTATCTAAACGATTCTAAATCCCTCGATATGTGTTTCTATTCAGTGTGAGGAGCTAATATGGTATTTTCCAAGGAAACTGATATGCTCTTATATGTAGCTTCAATACTTTGTTACAGGCGTCTATTCAATATAGTGCCGATCAATGAGGAAATAGGCACATTTATTTTCACAACAAATCGAGACCACCTCTCTTGCCAGCCTGGACTTTAACTCCCAAGCGACACATGTATTGTATCATAAACAGCATGATTTCAGTGCGACCGACCGCATTAACTCACCGCGGGTGACAAACCATTCCGCGTTCACTCAAGCGAGAATGTTTCGATGAATGATACACGATGCAATTATTTCATCCACGAGTTTCGATTACCTACAGACGTGATTCACAACACGTGTACAGAACTACGCGTTAAAGCGTGAAATAATTTCATATCAAGCGCATTAAAAAAAGTATATTGAAATTTGGGGTACACTCTTGTATAAAGAAAAAAAATTTCAGCGAAATTAAACTGGAATTTGATAAAGATGTGAAAAACTTTTAACATATATTTTTTTATTTGAGTTGTCTTATAATATATAATCTCACTACAGTTTATAATATCTCTTTCAATCATTCGCAGCGTCTTATATAAGATCGCTTAATTCACATGAGGTTTGAGAAATTTCCCATTAAGTCCAAAAAATTGACTTTAATATACGCGTAAGCTGTAATTATATACTTTGCAATTATACGCAGTAGTCTTGCTTTAACGTTGAATCGACTTAATTGCGAACGCGCCGATATGTGCAGCCTGAGATTCTCATTTTTTCATGATCACGCGAGAGACTATAAGGGGCATTTGTCGGCCAAGTAAATTGGTCGGCATGCGAAGAAGCTCAGAACAAGCGCTGGTTGCTGGGAATACCAGCGCCCATTCAACAATGGGCCACACTTTGTGGAGAAAAATCGCCACACACGAAGCTGTGTGTTTCTCGATGGAGATGAAAGGAGAAGAAAGAAGAGGTTGAAGAAACATTAACAAACAATGGTTCTGTTGGTTTGCGTATGTGTAAGAAATAACGTTCTCTGTGGCAAGCGTCAGGGACGATGAGATTTTTATGTATATAGGAGGATTAAGAAAAAGGAGATGACGTTTAAAAAATAGAAACTGGAAGATGCTTCCTTCGAGATGGGATTTATGATTTATTCCGACCCTTTTTATACAATTATTTTGTTATTAACATTATTCTGTAGTATTTAAAAGACTAAAGATTATATAACAATATTTTTTATTATATTTATTACGAAATTATTAATTTCAAAACTAGTAAATCATGAAAATATTAGATTAATATATATAGATTATTATATATATAATAATAATATTAATACACACAAAATTTGATATTTTATTATAGAAAATTTTATATAATATTACAAAAAATATATATCTTTGTAAAATATAAAATAGTAATAAACACGCCTAAAAAATATATCATTTCAATCGATAATGTAAGAAGCTTTTAACTTTAAATTTGCTTTAAATCTGTGTTTTAAATTTTATATACTTCTAAAAATAGAACTATTGTGATAACAGAATACACGTCAGATATGTTAGGACATTCGCAAAGATATAAAAAAAAACTTTGCCGTGGCGTATGTATAACGTCTAACCGTGTGGAAGAAGCACTTAATCATCCCACGGTACGCAATTATTCTAATGAAGGGACCAGACGCAGCTCACATACGAAGGAGAATCTTCGTTGACCGACGGAGAGCCAGAGGCGGTGTTTGGACCCCCCGTGTTTTTTGATACGAAGCTTTACTTTGGGCGTTCTTCTCGTACTTGTCACAAAAATAATGGCAAACTGTACAAAATAATAAAAGCAACAGATCTCGCGTTGGTTCTCTCTTTCTATCTCTTTGACCGGTATAATTGGTTCTTACATTTAGTCTTAAGATGTCACGAACCAATCAGACAAAGTCATATTAACATCTGAAAACATTACTCAAGGCGATCTTAAAATCAGAATTGACTATGAATGCCATCCCCTTTTCTATTTCCTTGTTAAGATACTTATTAAAATCCTAAATGTGCATTTTTTGTTTATTTAATTATAAATGCTATTCTTATAACACAGAAATAATTTTTCAAACTAACGTTCTACAAATACTTAACTTATTTCAAGCGCACTGAAGATACAGTTTTCTTTTTCGCTCTAAAAAGGAATGTTGTGACGACTGCAATTACTTGGTCGACGCAGAAACATTCCTTCCCATTAATTTTAGTAATACAAAGACGCATGCATCCTCTTTGCTTCTGCTTCCCTGCCTCTTCTTGTACTCTTTTTCTCATTTTTCTCCTTCACGGCTATTTACGCGGTATTTGTCGCATTGTTGACTGTGTCGTTTCGTTTCCGCGATAATTGCGACAACGAAGAGGCCACTTGACTCGTGCCACTGGGCCCTTAAACCGTGGCCTCACTCCAATGCCCTTCCGCTTTAATGGTTCTGCGTGCATGTGGGAAATGTCATTATTGTTTTGTAAATAAGAGAATTATGTGAGAACACAAAGAACAAAAAATTAAAATGGAAAGTGAGAAGAGCAGAAACATATACAATAAAAGTCAAGTCCAGAAAACATTAACTGTTCTGTCATTTTTATATTCTGTATGAATATAATTTGAATTATGATAAAGTTGTAACTTAAGGCCTTATTTTTAACATTATTCAGTATCACACAAATCTGCAAAATCTAATTTTATTTTTTGAAATATTAAATTTTCGTCCTTTTTTATTTAATATTAAAAGGAAGAGCTAAAAACGCTTTCAGATATCGTCAAGATAAAGAAGGAGAGGGTGACAGAGTGGGCGGACAAGAGTAAACAGGGGAAAAAGAACGAAATGGAAAGAGAAATGTGTTGCGAGCAGCGGAGGAGAAAGATACGCAACGAGGATACCGCTCACATCAAACGGTACCGCTGCACGGTAGGAGACTGCATTTTGGACTCGAATGATAATGCGGAGGAACGAGTTTTCGTCCATGTCGACATAATCGCGTTTCCTTCCGCCGCTATGGACAATCAGACGCAAGATAGGTGAATTCATTTCTCTCAGATTACTAATACAGAAAATACTTTTGTAGATTTAACATTGAAATTTTACCTGAAATGTAACTCACCAGTAAAACAATAATAGCCTTGAATATTATACATTGCCTATTTATGCGTATTATTATTTTATTATAGAGAGAGTAACTTCAACATGGTGTATATTACACATGTCTCAATTTGCTGAAGATTGACAGAGAAAAAGAAAAAAAAATAATAAATAGAGAGAGAGAGATTTATTAATAGTTATATACACCCATCACTAATTTATAGGCAAGTGGCATGATGTAATATTCAAAAGTAATCGTGAGAAATTTCCATCGAAAATTTTGGGTTTTTAATTAAATTGCGGTATTATTTGTATGATTGCAGATATTAAAGTATTCATTAAAGTTTTATGTTATAATTGTATGATTGATTTATACATTTAGATAGTAAGGACAAAATCAATCATTTTAAAGAATTTTACAACAGCTGCGAAGTAGCTTTCTCTACTGAATACAATCAAACACTTAAATACATAGTCTGTAAATATTTTCCTATAATAAAATTGCATGTTTCATAAAGAAAAGACGCACAAGAAACTTTTGATGCAAATTTCTCGCGAATACTTGAATATTGCGTTGCGCTATTTGCTCATAAATTAGTGGAAGATAAGTACTAAAGCTAGGCGAAATCCGTGTATTGGAAAAATCAACTACTTGGCTTTTTCCATGTAAGTAAAATGTTTTATTCGAATCATGCTAGGTCTTTTTAACATTTTGGTATGTGAATTTCTATCATGCCCAGTTTTGTAAACTGCGCGCCGGTTTCATTTTTGTTTTAAAGTATAATTTTAAACAAAATAGAAATAGTAAAAAATATCACAGAATCTTCAAATTAACCAACAGTTTGATGATCACTATATTACAGAAATAGTATACTTTAATAATGCATACTCAATCTAATTCGATTGCTTATAGCCTTCATAAAAATAACCATACTAAATATTTTTTATAAATTAAGTAAATAAAAATAAATAAAAATTTTGAATTAAATAGAAATAAACGGTACAAAGCTGAAATGTATATATCCTTTTTAATAAAAAAAATTAGAAGCAGTAAAAAAGGTATTAGAAAGGCATTAAAAAAATTGAATATGTGGTGTGTGTATACTATACCGAAAAGGCACAAGAGTTAAAGCATCTTAAAATATTGAAAAGAATTTATCATGAAAGAGAAAGAGAAGAAAAATTGATGTAGCATTACTCATTCTTTTTATATTCAAATTTATTAAATATCTCACTTTCTATTTACAACCTATTACCGTATTTTCTTGTGCTTATCGAGCGTCCCAATTAAGAAATTTTTCGACAAGCGATTTCTCTGTTTTTTCATAAGTATTCGTAACGTTACAGCACGCCTCGTGGCGACGTAATCTCGTGTCGCGGCTTATCAGTTTCCCGTCGCTGCTCGTCCGCTAGTTTCTCTGTGTCTCGCTTTGTGTGGTTGTTTGCGCCGCAAGGAGGGACCGCAAACGGGGTGTCAGTGTCCCATTGCGTGAGATAATACATTGGCTTGCGCCATTGCACTCTTACGCACAATGGTCTCGCCAGCCTTTCGTGCCCCTTTGTACGGTCCCCACCACCTCGTCGCGGCCTCCTTCGTCTCTCGATGCAAACGCTGCATAACAATGTCATTCGGCGTGACCGGCCGCTGAATCATGGGGTCGGCACGGACGACGGACGTGTTTCCATGATCGAGCTGGTCGTCGACTCCGCCGACGCGTAACAGCACGCCGACAACGAGACGGGTCTTCGCGCCGTCGACGCTCGTTAATCGGGATGTTGCAACGCATCATTATGCGCATCCTGCTTATACATTAACGTAATCAGACGCTGAGGGAGCATCGCTACGAGTACTCTGCTCTTTTTTCGCGACCTAACTATTATAGGTGACGTTTCATCTTGCTTTACGTTTCAGATCAGGGCATTAACCGCGTGTAACTTTTATCTTTTTACTTTCCATTTATTCTGATACCGGATATATGCTTTTTTTCACGAATTACGGAGCGATTACATGTCAGATAAAGAGTCACATGATCCCGAGAAACGTTGAGTTTTTACGTGAAACTTTTAATTTTTCATTTATTTCCGCTTCTAAAAACAACTTGCGCGATCTCTGCCCAGCGTAAACGCACTGCCTCTTATTATTTTTTTACGACTATTCAGTGTCAGAACTGTTGCGTCATTCTATCTTTATTAGACACAAAACGAGGACAGAATAAAAGCTTAATTCTTATTCAACACGCAGCTCTATTTAAGTCTGAATTTACTAAATTAAATTGTATCTTTGGTGTTTAAAAATTAGAATGATATATATATTTGTGTCAGAGAGATTTGTCATTTTAGTCGTATTTATTTCACTTTTAGGTATAAAATATTAAAAAATATCTTTACAATAAAATGAAATGCTCCGTAACGTACGGTCGTTATTAATAAAAGCATAACAGTATCTCAAAATAATCTCGATATTACATTTATCGCAAACCAGTTATTTTCCACTTTAATTGAAAATACTTGTGCTTTAACGCTCGTAGTCCCGCAATTCTCTTCGAGAAAATAATAATAATATATATATGTATCCTATATATTTTCTTGCCCGGAGGCCCACGATAGTAATTTATAATAAACGCGCGGTAGCTAGCGTATTATTATTCAGATGCGTACCACGTTGCACTCTGTCCCGCGCGATTAGTTCGGCGAAGATGATTAAACGAGGAGAAACTTCCTGTCGGGGAGAAAAAAAGCATCCCATAAATATTACGTCACGGGCGCGGGTTAAATTCTACTCGGAAATCTCGTGGACGCGCGATGTAAACGCGCGGGTTACATAAACTTATATATCCTGCGGCCGGGAATCGTCGACGTCAGTCAATCCCGGGGCTAGCGCCTCGTTGCGAGCAGTTAATTACAATGCATTTCCGTACGTCGCGTAGGATTAAATGAACTGTCTAACGGTGCCCCGTCGTTAATTCGACGATCCTGCGCGACGCAGATTTCGTAAGCGGCGAGCAGCCGGGATTGATGTTTCGGCGATTGCCGGATTGCATGTGATCGAGAAAAGCAACTCGTTAATCCAGCGTTAGAAGTCTATGCATCGTATCTCGTACGTGAAATATTTAGACTTTCACTTGGTGTGTGTAATTTAGATAAATAGACAGTAAATCTGGAAATATATTTAATCGCAGCTTTTTTTTCTCTCGATTGTGAAATTTAAGAAAAAAATTGAGGAATATGCACATGGGATACTGTATTACTTATTGCAGGTATGCATTAATTTATGTCCACGCCGTAAATCTTTATTGAACTTTTTGAACAAAAGCGTAGATATTTTTATTAAATTGCAATATAAAAGGTCTGTTTTTTGTGACTAAACTAATGTACACTTTTGAACTTAAAGTGATACAGGTATAATATATGCATAGACTAAAAACCAGTATTTATTATGAAGGAACGTTTGTGCTACATTTCGAATATAATATTATTTATTTATGAATTAATTCTTTGTTATAATATTACGTTGTTAAATTATATGATATAAACTTTCTTTCTTTCTCTTCAATTTCGCAATACATCCGCTTCGATGTATTCGTTTCGTCAACTGTTCTTTCAATTATGTCAATTATTTCTCTGAGGGAAACTCTAACTATTTTTTAATAAAGATCTTGTCATCGTGTCCAAAGTAAAGATGGTTTGCTAAAGTCGCCCGGCGTCGTCACGGTGTATCCATTGCTAATCGTCTCGCCATTGTCCGCGCGACAGGCGTGAATAAGTCGAAGGAGCGGCGAGCATTTTCAAAATATTTCTTTGTGCCTGTGTCCACAGAGATAGCGCGTCCATGCGACGGCCGTTGCTTAAAGAGTGTTACAATAGGAATCGGAGTCGGTTACGGAGTGTAACTTAAGCGAGAGGCCACGAAGGAGACAGTTGTCGGCCATTACGGGGCACTCAAGAATCTCGTCTGCATCATAAAGAACCGATGTTATATAAACTTCGGAGCTTACTGTGTCGATTCGCCGACGTCAATCCGCCTTCATTTCTCGTCCCGGAGTAGTTAATTACGGTGCATTATGCGTTATCCATTAGGTCGCTTGACTCTCAGTCTGAGAGTCTCAGACGTGTACGGTATTAAGTCCGCTAAAAGCGCGTTGTACCATTTCATTATGAAGGTCAGATAATATCCCGATGATATGTATCATTACTCAATCTGACGCGGTTTGCATGATACAAAAACGAAAGAGCACTTCAGATAATTTTTCAATCCTCGAGTAGAATTTTTTTACGTTTTCATAGATTAAAAACTTCTTTTTTGAAATTCTTTTTTCGCATATATGCAGTTTGAATTTGTTTTAATTATATTTCTAATTTTTTCATATGAAATATTTTTCTTGGAATTCTGAGTAGTGTATTAAAAATTCCATAAAAATGTGATAATTCAAACCGATTGAGATAAAAAGATTAACTTATACTAATTTTTTACAATTTCAATTAATACGAATATATTATAATTTGTAATATTGTTAAATCTTTTATTTATCATTTTAATATTTATCGTATTTTACATTTAATCAAAACCTTTTTGAGATTCTTTCTGGAAACTGATGTATTAGAAACTGTAAAAATTTTTTAGAGTGCAACCAAAATTCTATTTGGTATAATAAAGTTCTGAAAACGAGGTGCTAACTGTATAGAACTTTGGAAGAGGCTCCATACACTTTTTTTGCATAAACGCAAAGTAATTACGGACGGTATGTCGATCGGCAAGGAAATCGCCAATGCGTATGCACGGTCGTTAACTGCAGGTGCACTTCGTAAGTCCGATCGAATCGAGGCGCCCGGTTCACTTTCGACGATCGGCATTCCGCAGATACCGATGACGATCGTCAGATCGGCCGAGCCCGTCGGATTATAAATCATACGAGAGTTTCCGAATTAAATGCGCTCGGAATACCATAATTCGATTCCAGAGGCTGATCTCTGGACGCTGCGAGGCTCGATGAATATCGTTCTCTTGCCGGACTTTCGTGCGGATTAAGATCACAACGATGGGAAAGCTTTATATTTTTACGGATTTAATTCCATGGAAGTTTCACAATAGGCTTTAAAGGTTTTGATTCCAATAAAAAATGTTTAAATCCGATCTTTATTCGATAACTTTTTTATTTTTATGTATGGATTGCATATAAACATACAGTAGCTATAAAAAGTAGATGAGTTAAGGATATATGTGTCACATTTTATTTCAGCATTACTAAAAGTATAAAGATTTAACATAGATTATTCTATTATTACATCTGTTTAAACTGTTTTAAACAGACGTAATGTATCTCTGATTGATTAATTCAGAATATAACACAATATCACAGAAGATCATATTAATACTTTAATACTGTATATATTTTAACATTTGAAAAACTTAGTATTTTAAATAAATAGACCCTAAGTATTTGGCATATGATTAAATAAACTTATGTTAGTATAATACACCTGAATATTTATGTAAAATCGCATTTTGGACTTGTTTGCGAATTTGATAAGATCGTAGCATTATGAATTGGCCGATATTGTATTTTTTAGCTGATTTTTTGACTAATACGTTTGGTTAACATTATATACTTAAAAAATTTTTAATGTAACATTTAAACATGTTTGTTCTGTAATATTAGATATTTAATTTTTGAGATTAATCTCGAAACTTTTTACAATAAACTTCGCAGTTCGGTTGTTTTTGAGTTTAAAGACATACTGAGATTTTGCATCAAGATCTCAGTTAAGCGGATACAGTTACATATAATGCGTTTGTTGATTTATTTCATGTTAACAATATTCAGTGCATTGAAAATTTTGTTTCATTCAAGCGTGTACGTACCTTGTATGTATTTCTGATTTGTAGGTTCCATTGAATCCAAACTCCAGTTAAACTCCGGACCTGATTGGCGTAAATGTAATATTAATCCTTTAACATATCTCGATCGGCTTTCGCCCATCGCTCGAATTAACATAAGCTTTTATTTATTGACAAATTCGGGACGACGCAACGACCTCTTCCGTAATAATCCCTGTGGCAGCGGCGCACCTGCGCCGAACAATTTGTAACACATTAATTGTGAGCCAGGGTTCGGCGAACTTTTGTGAGCGCCATTTGATATCGTACTACAAGAAACAAGAATTAAATTTGGAAAATAAATCTAGAGCTTAATAAATCGTAAGAATTTTCCAAGACGTCAGTCGATTCTAATAACTTTTTAAATTTGTTATTCACAATTGTTCAAAACATTATTATTACAAATAATATAATAATAAACCTGAACATTTATTAGATAAATGGAATTTAGAAACTATTTGGGGGGAATTTTCAGATAGAGTTGCGTTTCAAGACCGACGATTGTTCGGCGCGCAAGTTGTTGGGGGGGTGGGAAGGGAATACATATACATATATCACTTTAAATAATATATTGCGAATAATATTACTACGTCGACCCGCCATCAGAGGTCTATAGATATTCGCTAAGATTCTCGCAAGTGCTTTGATACGCGTATATCTGTATATATAGAATCTCGATTTAATAACTAAAACAGGCGTCTAAGGTAGGCTTCCATTACAATACCTTACTGATGAGTCCAGTATTGGAAGCCGGGACGAAACGCCAACATTACGTGATATTCTTCGCAATATATTAGAATTAATAGAATTAAAGATTTTAATGAATCTCAGGCTCGTAGCCCTATTCTCATATTAGTTTCGAACTAAAAATATTATTATGAATTTGACTGTAAGAATTTTTATTTTTAGATATCAAATATATCGCAATGTCTAACAAGAATCGTTATGCGTTCCTGGAAGCTACTATTTTACCTGCAATTACGAAGTAATCTGTATACTTGGTACGTTTCAGTAATCAAATATTCAAAATGCAAACATCGTCGGTTTAACGCTGTCCCACTAATCTCATCTGAGCTATCCGTTCCCTTCTCTCCGTCGACGCTCGAGGGATCTTTCTCTCGTCGTCTTTTTGGGGGATTTCTGGTTTGGGCGGTCGTAGGAAGTATCACGGCTGGGTGGTCCTCCGGTGGCTGCATTGAGACGTCAGCGTTGAAGTAGCCTGCGCTAAAACCTGCGTGTGTTCCTCGAGTGAGGAGTACCTGCAGCCTTGCTATGTTCCGATATTTGGCTGTTTATGAATAAACAGCCTAAATGCAGTTTGGAACAGTTCAAAATCTTTAGACCAAAATCGTGGACCATTCGCGGAGATGCGACCAAGTTCTTCCATTTCAACGCGAGCGATAACATCTGGGCTGTGCCCTGATAAGGTGACGGCAACAAAAGAAGGGAAGGAACGCGATGATAGAGGAATGTGGAACAGAACGTAGCGGCGGAGAGATATGTCTCGATGGAATGCGTGCGCGTGATAATAGTAGGTATACACTTAGTCGTGAAAGTAACAACCGTAAAGTTATTTCGCATCGTACGTGTGTGTGAATAAATACTTTAGCTCGAGCTTATTCATTTATATTGCGAACGTATTACGTTCCGTGTTATCTTTGGAATATTAATGCTCTAAAAATTCGGCGGCTTTCTATCTTTAGCATTCCTTTCAACTTTCTTAAGATCTATGTGTACTTAGGTCGTATTGAATATCCTTGTGCAGTTATGCAAATCGCACCATTACGGAAATGTACGAATTTCCATGGAACGTCCAGCTCTATGATCGTCGGCGACTATTCGCCGGATGGTGCGGCTTTCCCATTTAGCATACATTTGCAAACAAATTGCCGGCTGTGTTTGCTCGACGATATTATCGCGGGACGCCGCCTTAACGGGCTTACGTTTATGCAAAACGAAAAATTACGCGGGCGCGCATGTGGACTGTTACTTTCTTACGTCATGCTATTAAGTCCTCTGTGTATAAAGTGGCTCTGCGCGCGGAGCCTCACCGTCGAGCACGGAACGTATATTATGCGATTTGACACGAATGTCTAATCGCAATGATGGGGCACCCGACGTTAACAATTCGTAATAGCCGGGAATTACGTCGGCGATGGGCGGAGAGATGCCGCGGCCACGCTCGAATAGTCAATAGTACTTGAAGCGCTTAATTTTAGCGCGCGACTCGGAGCTATGCAGGTAAGAAAGCTCGTATAGCACAGAAGTTTGCAGTTATATTGCTGCACACGTTGCAACATTACATATTGTGATGCAATGTTTCATTCTAAAAAATATTGGCATAGATTCAACGCCTCTGGTATGAATTTAACACCTTTGCGGTGTCTATAATTTTCATTGTGTTGGCGTTAATATTAACACCAACATGATGTGGATTTAAAACCCATGATGTTAAATTCACATCATATTGGTGTTAAAATTGACACCAACACAGTGAGAATTATATGCACCGTTATTTTTTAAAGACACTGTTACTCTTTAATGTTTAAAAACACTCACATTGTTAAAATATATTTCTAAAAAAAGCCCGCTTTTGCTGCAATGTTATAACAATGTTATAGCAACATTTTGCAATGATTTTACAATGTGCAATCTTGCAAAGAAAGATTTCTACAATATTGTTGTAACCTTTCTGTACTATATGGGAATGCATAATCACCGGTAGTTATGCACGCAACACTCGGCCGCAACGATCCCTCGAGGAAGCAGCACTTAGCAAGAGTGGCGCTGGGTCTTCGATATTTGCATCTTAGGGTTGTAACGAGAGTTGCGTTTTGAGCGAAGTGCCAATTGCGGCTTGAGTTTCTTTTATTTCTGCCGCCGTGAATTTGTTGCGGCGCGGCATAGCGAATAGCATTTCACGATAAACGAGTCATGAAATTTTCGCGAAATGTCTGCGGAGGATTTAAAAATGAATTTGCACCAAGTTTTGCAAGTGAAAATGAGATCGCGTCCTATATCCACTAACGGAAATGTCACAAAGCTAGATATCTTTTTTTTTTTTTTTTTTCAAGAATGAGGAAATTGTAATAACACGTAAATTGATCTTCGTGCTAAAATGAACGTTATGCAGCCCGCGGCTGTCACGACGGGTTGTCCTAGGCTGTATATATGTATAGCAATTTATTCGTCATTACGGCGAGTGTAAGAAATCGGTAATACTTTGGCTCTCTTCATGTTATACTCATAATATTATATGTTACAGCTTCCCCTTTGCCACGCTAAATTAATCTCTTTTATAGTATTTTTTCTTTAAATTTAAATATTTATAGCCTTGTTATGAATTTAATTTTTACTCTGAATTTCGTGTGTTTTTTTTTTTTGCTCTACTTTGTACTTCTATAGTCTTTTTGAAGTGTTTATATCTTTCAAGCACAGAATAAATATACTTATCTATTGTCTAATAATTTATCACTTAGACAATGCATTTTTACATCTTCATGATTAAGGGCATCTTAAAGCAAAGCTCGAATTCTAACGAAATCGCCAGATATCGCTGTTTTACAACACCTCGACATATCTTTTATATATTTCGCTGAATCCATTATTGAAAATTGGTCAAATTAAAAATAGTAAATCTTTCTAAACATTAATTGATAATATAGACATTTTCAATGTTTAGGTGCAATGAATTTAACGTTTAACTATTTGTGTAATTACTTATACAAAATAACGAGTATATGTATAAATAATATTAGATACTAAGTGGATGCAATTACTTTATGTACATATATGGCACAAAAAAACTTTCTTTTCGTTCCATTTGTGACTGTAAATGCGACAGAGGTGATTTCTCTATATTTAGAGCACACTTCCTTTTAAAACGCCTCAACTGGAACACTCTTTGGATTTTATTTCCTCCTGTGTTTTGCGAATAAGAGTTATCGCCATGTATGCTATTTTCGCGACGAGCCGCTTGAAGCGCGTTCTCCACGCGCGTCGGAAGTTCCGTGGACTTTGACAAATGTACTCGCGCCATGTTTGTCCCGGCAGTGGCTTGCCCTCTCGGAGACGAAGACCTCGGCTCGTAGGATTAACCCAATTTCATCTTCCCACGAACAGAGCGGCGTGCTCTTCTTCTCGAGAACGCCGCGCCGAAATGCTCGAGGCAGTTCTCGTTGCAGAAGCTATGGTCGCCTTGCACGTGATACTCACGTTACCTTCTCGTCCTTGTTTCGTCTTCTGCTAGGAATAATAAGCGGGTACACCCGCCTCTTACCGGATAAGGAGGCTCCCGACAGTCATTAGAGCCGTCCTTCCTCTGCGATTCATAGCGCGTGATAAGATAATGCACATCGTCCATGATTATGTGTGCGTTCAATTTTGTTTGATCGCACCGACTACGCGTTATGCTTAAAACGCACGCGAGAGCACCTCGGTTAGATATTAGATAATTCGCCTAAATGATGTACTAATAATGTTAATGCGCGAGTAATTTGACACGGTACTTAAATTATCTGACGCCAGTTTTAATGTAGTGACTTGACATTTATCAATGGCTATTCTTAATCTTATATATTATCTCTGAACCCTCCTTGATAAATTGCATATCAGTTCCGAGATACACAATACATATTATAAAAGTTTATGAGGATTGCAGGCTCATAAATCTATTAGTTACTATAGTAATATAAAAAGAAAATAAAGTCAAAAAAATTTAACATATAAAGAAAGAATGGTTTTACTGAAATATCTAACAATTATAGCTAAATACAAATTTGGAAATAATTTTGTACAATATACAAATAATTATGTAAGGCATTTCAGCTGATTGTTAGAATGTTATGTTTTTGTATCATGCTTGAGTATTTTATGTTAATAATCGTTATTTCTATTATTTTACTCAACTAACTTATTTCTAAAACTGTACCTAAATTTTTCGATAGGATCCATTTATAATCTTGGAAAACGGGTAATTAAAAAATTACACTTAAATACTTCTCACGTTCGGTTTCGTTCCTCTACCAGCAGTTCGTCTCTGTCAACATCGTAAACTATTATATTACCGATTCCCATCGTATCCCTATATTTGCTGGATGTTGGTCGTATGAGTTCTCGTCTCCAACGCAGCTAAGCTCACCAGTCTGTCCAATGACGGATCGTCGAACCACGATCGGGATTAATTCCTACGAGGGACGGGCCCATGTATCGGTATCGACGTGCATACATACAGTACGTGTGCCAGCTGCAGCGCCTCGCGCATCGATCTCGCAATACGGATCGACGGATTATACCGAGGTGGTTGGTCGGGGCCGCTCCTATAAGGCCCTGTATACACGAGACGAGGCGCTCGTGACATTGCACTGTCTATGATAATACGACACGTAAACTCCATAATCCGCTCTACCAGCGTCGCTCCGTGCGATCTCTCTCGCGAGATCCATCCGCGTGGGAGATCCACGACTTTTACGGGCTCTCGCCGACATATCTGTCTGGAATTTTGCGGTTTACACGGGAATCGCGACGAACGATCGCATGGAAAAGTTCCCTTCTCGTGAGAGAGATACTTTCTGTGAAAGTAACGCGTAAATACCAAAATTTTAATTTGACTCACTAACATGGGCATTGAGATAAATAAATGGCTTAAGAATTATTGTTCTTAACCAAATATTAGCTCTTAAACAACTATTTTAATTTAAATAATCAAACATTATAAAATGAACTAATCTGTAAACGTATAATTGTACCTTAATTATACGTTAATTAAATTGTTTCTTTCGGGGAAATTGTAAGATTAATATAAAAATATTAAATCTTAACGGTGTTAATTCTCTGTAATGAGAAAATAAATTTTTTTTTCAATGAATTTATACATAAATTATAACGTTATATATTTATTGAGTGTGAAATTGATTCAACACCATAACATTTTTCACAGTTATAACAATAAAACTGTCAGTATTAAATTTAATAACGATTTACATCGATTCTCTTTATCTTCGCGTGGACCACCATGCACGCTACAATAATTCTTCATTCACATACACCCGGTATATAATAGCACCTCTGCGCAACAAGCATAGTAGCTTTAACACACCGTGACACCCTGAGGGTTCGAATAATTTCAATAATAAAAGGGATTTCGGTATTATATAATACAGCGGTGCTCTTCATATCCTTTGATCTCTTGAGCATCCGGGTTCTCTCAAGAGCACTGGCGGAACCTCCGAATCTCTTTCGCAAGGGAACGGGAGGAAAAGCTGTCTCGCGATCGTGGGAAAGCGTGTCTCGCACGAGTAATAAATGCATCACGACGACACGACCGTGCGAGCATTTCTCCAATTAATCGCGCCGCTCTCGGAATTAAAGACCAGGCACAATTAATTTATTTGCCTTTTACTCAATTGCAGAGTGAGAGACAGATAAACTGCGAGCGATATAACACACTGTAAAACTTGGCGTAGTATCAATTAACGATTGCGCAACCGACAGTGAACGCGGTTGTCGTTATTCGGGTTACGGTAACCCGCAGAATCATTATTGATTACGTTTGCGCTCGCCGCAGTTCGCAGTTTACGAGCGACAGCTAGTACATGTCTATGTGTTCTTCGTTTATTTACTGCGACCATGACACGTATTAATTGCGAGAGTGGTAATTTAGATTCGTCCTTGCGAACGCTTGGGTTACAATATACAGGTGCAGATGGAGAACTGAACGGACGTGTTCGGTTTCAGTTTTGCGTAATACGAAATTGGACACTGTCGGCCTATTTACGGGTTCCGGTGAAAAGCGCGTGGCAGGAACTGCGTTCATTATACCGTCGCATAGTTCGCGTCAAAGTGATTGTTACGTACCACACGGTCATCGTTCGAATGATTCACACATTTACAAATTAAATCCAAATCGATTCGATTCGATTCAGGGTACGTATTATGGAACTGTTTCGAATAGATTTCGATCGAAATTGTTCCGCTTTTCCTAGAAAATACAATACAAATCTTGGGAATAATTGAACAATTCCGATGGGAATGCTTTCCAATTAATTTCATAATGCGTACTCAAATAAGCTCGCGTGAAAATCATATTCAACTATTTAACTAATAGTTTTATTATATAATAAACATTTATTTGTACAAAGATTAATTAATTATATGTACAATATTTAAAAAATATTTAAAAATGCAATTTAATCTTCAGTCTAGGACAGTATTTCAAAACTGATAAATATAATTATCGTGTAATTGTTTGAATTAGCAATTGTGAAAAAATCAGATAAAATTATTATTAAGACATCTTGAATAGGATTCTCTTCACCTATTTGTATTTAACAATACTCAGTTTATTTTCACTTAATATATTGTTTTAAAAAATGGTCAATTCCAATCGTGTGTATGTATATTACAGCTTATAACCCGGTTTGAAATGTATTTTTCTCTAGAGAATTTAATAATTTAGAAGCCTGTCTTGTGTGCAGTTTCTTTAATACGAAAGTCATCAATTTCTACGGCTGTCAACGATTCAATTTAATATCCGTTAAATTGATTTAGTAGAGTGATACAGTTAAATGAAACATAATAAATGTATATGAGAGTATCCGCGACGGATGTGACAGCGAAAAAAGCGATCGCGAGAAAATGACAATTCATCCCAATTGAGGCGACCAGTTAGTCGCAATTATCACGGGCGGTACGCGACACCCTCGCGTTACTTGATAGCGCAATTAACGTCGTTCAGTCGGGACCCCGCGTGTGAAACACGCGCCGGTGAACGCGAGCGAGCAAGCGAACGGACGATCGCATTAATCGTTAACTATCTCGTACAGCGCGGAGCAACGACGCTTTAAGCCGCCTGTAAAGACCACATAATGGTGACAGCCGTAAAGTTGCACAGCCGTATCCAATTAATTTCCCTCTACGGCCGAGAAACGATCGTGTTCGTGGCGCGAGCCTGTCTCGTTCGTCCTGCGGAAATCCATGAAAATTAATTTGACGCCATGAAAGTATCGCGGATCTTGCGACACGCGACCGGACGAGAGAGAAACCTCGTCCGAAGGATCTTCTAGATCTTTGAGTCTCACTGTTTTGCGGTGGTAGAATCTCGTTTTATAGGGAGTATCAGTTGCGAAGAAATTCAAAACATGTATCTGTAGCAGCAAATTTAGATTTCTATAAAACTCTAAGAATCGTTCCATAAATATTGATTCAAATTATTTGAGACTTACGTGACATATATCGATCTTTCCTACAAACGAAATTAAAATGAGACAAAGTTAAATCTCATTTAATTTTTTTACGAGAGTAAAAATATAGAGGTAGAAATCTTTTTCTGAAATATCAAAAATAATAGTTATAGAAAAATAACTAAACCTTTTAACATTTGGCACTTAGATAGCTTTAAATTATATTTAGAAATAATTATTTATGTAACTGATAACATTTAAGAAAAATAGTCTTAAATCTTTGTAAAATATAATATACAATACAGATATTAAAGTTTTATATAATTGTCTTAAATATCCAACTCAGACAATTTAGGAATTTAATTCGTAGAAGCAGAATTTATCCATGTCCGTTAAAAATGCAATTCATGGAAGATGCACTAATTAGGCATTAGCGTAATTATACATACATTTCCTGGCCACCGGGAAAGTTAATGAAGTAATTCGATTTATTAACTCAGGTTTTAATTTAGCGTCCAAATTATCTCTTGACTTATTTCTCTGACGTTGTTGCGTGTTATAATTGAGGTATAAAGTACTTGAAAACTTCGCGAGGCTTGTTATAGAAACCGTGGGATTCGCGATGCAGCAAGGAAATGCAGTTTAAGTCGGTCGAGGTCCACGACGCTTCCTCATCGCCTGAGAGCAGCTCGCAAGTATAACGGGTGTGATACAAAGTATGCGCGTGGCTATGACGTGACAGGAGGTTCAACGAGGACACAATATTCCTCGCGACGTCCAATAACTCAGGCACTCGTTACAATGCGCTCCTAACAATTATAAATAACCTGCGGTGAAGAGGTTTGCACGAGACATGATCTACGATCGTGGATTATTTACAAAGGATCTTCTATATTAGAATTATTCGTCGAGTTTTTCGAAGGAGTCGTCTTTGAGCGATTAAACGGAGTATTGGCATCTTATAAATTTGCAATAAAAAATATATAAATATTCCAGAGCAATTTGATATCTAAGAAAAAATTATAAACTTTAATAATTAAATTGAAAACTCAGATAGTTTAAAAAAGGAGAGGAATTGTCGTATCATTCGGTCAATGACGGTATAATTGCATGCAAGAGAGAATATATAATTGTACGAATGCGTGAGTGCATTACCGTGTAAATATCATGTGTATTGTTACAATCAATGAAGTATATGCGCAAAGAACGGCTATACGCTGCTAATATGGAGCCAGGTCGCAGCCAGCTATTGCGGTTTGTGCAATGCAGGATGCACTAATATGGTCCCACGAGCTCCGATAGAAAGTGAGATACATACGTTATGAGACCGTATGTCGGTCCCTTTGCATATACGCACTGCTGCTCCAAAAATCTACGTCAGTTCCTCGAAAAATTTCTTTTTTCTTATTACGTCGTGTGAGGCGCAGCTTTGTCATCAGAGTTCGCCGAAGTATAGTCAAAATGCATTACTTTCTCCGTTTTCATCGTGTATGAAATTAAAATTAAAATCTGAAAGGTTAAAAACTGTAAATATTTTTTTATATAAACTTAAAAAGAATTTATTTTTAATACATTACTTTTAATATACTTTGTGGGTAAAATTTTTTTCAATTTAAATTATTTTTTACTAACAAGCCATATAGAATAGAATTAATAAGATTAAATGTGTGCTTAAAGATATTGATTATTTATTTAAATCGTAATATTGAATTAAAAACACTCATTTATATCAAACATGGTTAATATTTTAACTTGTTCAATTAATTTTTTGTAAAAATGAAATTTTTTTATAATAGTTTAAATTTTGCATTTTTATTGATTAATTGAGTAGAAAATATTCTGATGAAAATGCTAGTATTTTGTTAGTACAGTTTGTTTAATTACAATTTAAAATAAATACAAACACTATATAAAGAATTAATAATAAAGAACGAATTCTATCGATGCCAGAAAAGAAGGTAAAATAGTTTTCCTGCGTGCAAGCATTCTCATCAACGATAAAAGGTAAGGAATGAAAAAAATGCACATGAATAGATCGGATCCATTTTGGTTCGACAAGTATGAGGTTATTATTCGAAGAAGTTTACTCAACCATATCTGTCCGAATGATTATCGCCCAACCTTAGGGCGCCTTAAAACCTGAAGCAGGGCAGGCGGCAACTTAAGTGTTTTCTTAAAACGTATCCATCTCTTTTTCAACGTACTCTGATATTCAAGATGAAATTGGAGCCACTGACCGATGGTGTTATTTTTCCTGAGGAAGATTGAAGGATAAATATTCAAATCTGTCCAAACTTTAATTTCACGTATTGAATAAAAGCTTTTTTTTTTTTTCGTATAAATTATGTGTGAATAAGTAATGTGCATGTGAATAAATCTATATCGATTTTTTCATGTTTATGCTACGGCAATAAGATCAATTCAAAAGTAAACACAAAAACATCTATCAGGATGTATTTAAATATATATCACGATTTTCAAAATTTTTGTCATCGATATCTGATAGTTAGATAACTAGACGTTAAACGTAAAAATTTTCTTTTTTAAAGTTTATTGCTTTAATTTTAATAAATATAAATGAACATATAAGTATCTAATAAAATTAATTGAAGATTGAGAATTGTTAATGCGATCCGCAATTAAGAAATGATGAAAATATAATATAAGTACTTATGATACATTGAGAAAGAATTGTATATATTTGAGACTAAATTAATTTAGTTTATCTTTATTTCCTTCGTTAGAAAGAATGTATGTATGTATTCAAATTATATAAATATAATAAGTTTGACTCACATTCTTCATCGAAAGAAATAAAAACGATCTAAATTAATAACTTAGTCTCAATTGAACAATTCTTTTCTCAAGTGTATATTTCACGATTTTTAAAATAGCTTCTCATCATCGATATCTGATAACTTGATAGCTTATCTGGACGCTTATCGCTGCTTCATTCATGAAAACGATAAATATATGAACTAACAAGAAGTCGGAATGGAATTCGTCGCATTACATTAAAGTGTAAGTGGTAGAAGATCAATTTCTATTTTACAGGGAGATGAGTCGAATGCCGCATAAATTTGATCGGACTTTCATGTACCTACATGTCGTGATCTTTTATGAAACTATAATGCTCGCTACGGATCCAACATGAGATCTTTACGACCATTACGAGTGATTCCATTCCTTTTAGCTCGTCTTTCTCTCGTTTTCTCTTGAAGCGCCACAATGTCTCCTTCGGCTTTTCCATCTCCTACTCAATTAATTCGCATTTCGCTTGGCGGAATCGTAAATCGTGAAACTGGCTTAATGAACGGTGGACAACAACTCGTGAAACGCTCGGAGACGTTAAGACTCATCCAAACGCGGCGATTGTAATTGGCAGACAGAGGGAAGGGAAAGTCGAAAGTTTGTAGTGTCCTTAAATGGCATTCGCGGGCGTAATTATTGTTAATCACGAAAGTACAGAGATATATGATTAACCACGTTAAATTTAAGTGTCTTTAAATGTTGTATTTACGCGAAAGCACATATGAGAAATTATGATAATAAATTTATACTACAGTAACAATTAATATAATTATAATGATTGTAACAATTGTTGTGTTACAGCAATAAGTCCGCAAAAATTTGATGAAAAACTGTTACTTCTGGAATTATTCTATAAGTTAAATTATTTGATTTCAAGTTAAATCGTACATTAAACAAATGCAAATAATTGATGTATAAGGAATATTGATGCTTTTATAAAGAAATAACACACATATTTTTTACTTCTCAATCCTCTCTGTAATTGCCATTAATATTGTTTTCAAAAAGTAATTATTATATGATATTGTTCAGCTTTCGTATGTATAATAATTCATTGTATATTGTTTATTATTACATGTTGTATACATTTTCGTAAGATTTAAGATCCCAATGTCGACAAGTCCGTTTTTAGCTGTTACAACGCATTTACATTCTATTGCGACGCGTCGGGGACCAAATACCTGTACAGATCATCGACGTCCCGGAGATTTACGGCGTGTCACGTGAGAGGTCGTCAGCCAAATTGTTTCACATGGATTTTCAGGTCGAGTGGCCGGTACGCGCACCGCGCGGCCGCTGCCCACACGCGACGTCTCCGCAAACGCATTGTGGTTTCTAGGCGCTTATTTATGCACGGCCCGCCGTTTCCGCCCTTTCCGCTTGACGTTTAGGGCCGTTGACTCGCTTGACTTCGTCGTCATATGGCGAAGTCGCTCTGTCGATGCTCCACCGCTGTCACTTTCTCAGTCCGCAGACTTTTATCGCAAACAAATCTTACGGATACTCAGTTTTACGATCCTTTCGATTATACAAATTTTATTAATTTAAAATGTAGCATATTACTAAAAAATTATATATGAGCGCATATGATGGATTTTATTTTATTTACATACAAAAAAAATGCAGAAGAAGAATTTAAATTAATAATTGTATTATACATATAAATATACTTAAAAAAGAAAGGGAAAGATAAATAGATAGACATCGTTATTTATTAAGTTTAAAAAATAATACATAATTATAATAATAAACAAAGCATATATTATTAAAAACTGAATTAAAATAAAAATAATGAAAAACTAATAAAATAATAAAAATAAAAATAGAAAAATAATGAGTGAGAGAACGAGAGAAATTAAAATGTATAAAATACTTGTAGTACGGTACTTTTAAACTACTTATATAGGAACGTTTTCCTCTCAACACTATCAGTATAAGAAGAATGTGCCATTCATACTTTTATACATCGTTTATGGACGCGTTATGCGGCGTATCAGTCTTATCAGCACTTCTAAGCCGCCTACAATTTATGCACGTGTATGTGCGGCTATCGGTATAAGAAAGGAAAGATTGCGGCCGCAGAAAACGCTACTTGCATTATCACAACCACGAAAACATTAAAAATTAAAAAAAATGTCTATAAACTATAGTAAGTAAAGAAAAATAAAAATATTATATATGCTCGAATTTAACAAAATAATTTTTCTAATGTATATAATTTTCAAAGTAAATACATGTATACATTATAAAAAAATAGTTTTTAATCATACGTATTCAGCAGTTAAGATTAAAAAGATAATAAATTTTTGATTAATTTTCTTGATATTTACTTTGTATATTATTTAGTATGTTCCCACAAGAATGAACGAGACGAATTCATTTGATGATACGTCCGAAGAGAAGACAAACGTTAATGGTTATTATCGCGTATTATCAGCTTAACTTATATGTTTCAAATACTGCCGGAGGCAACGATATAGACACGCGCGCCGTTAATCCGTGAACATGCGCCGTTATTTCGCGAGAATTTGTCAAGTCTTCCGCGGGCTCTCTCCGCGCTCACGATAAACCGCGTCGCTAATTGGATGCAAGATCGAAGCTACGTTTCACTAGGACGAATCCATTAATATCGTCTTCGACAGATGGGCTCGCGCGCAAACCCGGTGGTCCGACGAGGGAGGATTTCTCGCGTCGTCATTAATCACTGAAACAGGAACCACGGTGCTCAGGTCGCGCTTAGAAAGCGCCTGGTTTCTCGCTGATATCAGCGCATCATCGAACTCGCGATTTTCATTCCGTCATTTGTAAGTCAAACGGTATAAACAGTGACTATTCGGATGTTATCCAGAGGAATGATTCATACAGTCATTTGGACTTGTTAGTGAACTTATGGACTCGAGCTCTCAACATACTGAACATTTACATACATCTACACATTCATATATGTATGTATATAAATGTGTGTAGGTGCCAAATAAATTTATTTATTGGCAATACATTGGTTAAACGTTGAGAATATATTGAGCTAATATTGAGTCAATGTTTGGCTACTGTTGTGTCAATAATTGTGCTATCAGGATGTATATGTAGGATTTATATATAGATGCACATGTGTTAAAAAATTTCATTAAGCTGAAAAAACATAAAAATTTCAAAAAAGATCATAATTTACAATTCTGCATTTAGCATGTAACGCTTTCTGGATACAAATAAGAGAGGAATCGAATATACAATAATATATAATCGATAAATTCTATACATGCTTTCCAAATTGTTTGGAGTAAAGTTTACTTTCTTCTCCAATCTTACTTCAAAGAATTTAGAGAATATATGCGCGCGATGAAGTCTATTATAGTTAATTACCCGATATATAATTATAATTATAGACGCGCGCATTGCCGGTAAATTCCCATAATTTCTACATTAAATTTTTTTGCAATTGAGTAACATAAATTAAAGCTCTTTATCTTTTTGTAAAATATATGCAAATGTTATATAATGATTAATTATCATGGAGAATAGGTGATATAAAAATATATATATCAATTATTATATCAGTTATATTATCATATAAAAATTTACAAAATTACAAAAATTTTCTTGCCATAAAATTTATCTTTTAATTCTTATATGGCAGTACCATTTGTAGATAAATTTTCTTTACTCGAATAAAGTGAATCGTCATGCCATCTATTGTATGCAGTTGGTACAGCATAAGGAATATAAGAACTGTTAGCACAAAAGTTGTTAATTATCTTCTTTTTGTAAATTTTGTCGGCAGAAAACATATTTTCAATTAAACATTTTTCAAGTATTATTTTATACCATATAAATAAATATAATTTGTGTATATCGGGAAAGGAAAATAGAAAAATGACGTACAAAATTACATTACATTTGTAATGAAAGCTAATAATAATAGAATATTTATTTATTCTTAATATAAATTGTTTGTATAATATAAACAGATGCTCCTCTATACATCGAGTATATATAAGGATTTATAAGTATATTATAATATTATATACTAAAATTTTAATAGAAAAAATAATTTGTAGAAAAATTGTATAATGTATAATCTATATAAAATGCTCAGAATAAATGGCCATGTAGAAGGCCTAACATGAATTTTTAGCTAACGTGATGTTATTATATTATTATTATTATTATTTTGATTGCTTGTTCAACGAGATTCTAAGCTTTTCATGCTTATGCGATAATCTGGACGGATGTTTTAAAAGGCCTCTCTCAGTCTTCCTTTATGAAATAAAGAATCTTACTTTCTTATCGACCAACAAGTTAAATAACTATTCAGGCTTAAGTAGAAAGGCTCCATGACATGATTAATGTTAATTAAATATTATATGAATATAACAAATATAAAAATATAATTGGGTTTTGTTTGTCACGATCTAAAGTCTATTTTAAAATGTTTAAAAGTGTTATTAAAGATAAATACTATCAAAAACATATTGTATTAAAAATATATAATAATCTTTAAGGCTAATGTCAAAATTAAGGTATGAAATAGATGAAAAGATGAATTTTGTTTCCTTAAACATCTGTTGAAACTTTTCAAGTGTTAAATTGGAGAACTTTGCGTGATTTTTTTTTAACAATTTACGCATTCTTATGTAAAGTTACGTTTTATGAGTAAATGGAAATAGAGATTCTTCCTTACTTTGGTCGCAATAGATATGTACGTATTATGTTCGTACGTTGTGCTTTTTTTTAAGGCCACAGAAGTTCTATGTTTGGAGATTGCAGCTTTGCAAAAATTCTGTACATCGACAAAACAACCAGCCAGCAGTAAATCTGCAATAAAAATAAAATATACAAAGATTGGATATAACTTAGATAATACATTAAAATGTAAAATACACTTACGTTGTAAGACATCCAAAGCCAATTGCACAATGTCGCAAATACAGAGTCCAACTAAAGTAAAAACATAAAGAAATAATGTGATTGCAAGCTTTCAACACTTTAACAGTGTTCACATTGCTAAAATAAAGAAAAAAAACTCACATAAATATAATAACCGCCTAAAAGCCACAATCCGAAGGCTAATTGGAACAAGCAAACGATGAACCATCCAATGAGCCATGGCAATAACCATCCACGTACGCCTTCTTTTACGCCATAAACCATTAACAAGGCGCATATGATCAACAGAACAAGATAGAAGATGAGGAAGCCTCCAACAACTTGCATAGCTAAAAATTGTGGGCGTTTCTTATTTTTTTAAATAGAAATGCTAAGTATGTCATAATAGTTAAAAATGTTAAAAGCTTATGAACTAAAGTCAAGCAGTATATAAGTCTATAAACTAATACTCTTACAGAAATTTAATACTAGTCAATACTGAAAGAAAGTAATTAACTCTGTGACACACTTATTTTCAACACTTTGAAGTGGCGCACATGGGTTATTTCATTATTTGTGTCCAATCCGATTTTGAGGTTTGTAACGTGTTTGAAAAATTCTGTAAAAATTTACACATATTCTTTAACGTCCTTACTGAATTATTTTGCTATGCAGACATTGGAAAAAGTGTTTAAAAATAAAAAATAAAAACAATTAGAAATGGTATGAGGCACGAATGAGTGCTGTTGATTAGTTAATTACTTATTTTAAGTACAAAAAGCATTCAGTACTTTTAGTGCTCTAAATAAGTAATTAATTCTGTAGTAGTAAATTGACCAGTATTAAATTACTTAGTATTAAATTTCTGTAATAATAAACCTATAATTAAGATTAGAAGTTACGATTAATCTTTGCTTAAGTAAACTATTATATATGTATACATACAGAAAAAAAGTACAATAAATTTGATTAACTTAATTATATAACTTATGATTAGATAATGCAGAGATTTTAACTTTATTTAAATAAACAGTTGTTTATTTGCTCTTGTCGAAGTAAAATGCCTCCTCTAAATACTTTAATACATAGTCACATATATTTGCTAATAGATTTTTTAAGAATTATTAATTGAAATTATGGTATTTACTTAATGTTGCAAATATTAGATATCGCTTTCAATATCGAATGAAACTTGCGATTATCTCGTATTTATTTTGTATCATTGTTTTAAAAGAAGTATAAATTAAAACTTAAATCTCTTATTTACAACTACGCACTTTAATGTAACTAATTAAACAAATAACTAGTAATATTTTTCACGTGAGTCGTTTACATTAAATCAAATATTACAGTTCAAAAATTTTTGCAAAAGAAGAAGTAATATATTATATAGCTTAGCTTTCTTAAATTTATATTTGTTTCTGCAGTACTATTATTATATGATCAATATTATACTTACATCCCCTTACATCAGCCTCAAATAACGGATTATACAGCTGCGTGGAATCGCCACCAGCCAGTTGATAGGATATTAGCGTAATAAGCACTATACTAATCGCCTGCAAGAAGGTAATTATTGATTACTCGTATAGTAAAAAATTTAGTAAATTTCGAGATGTTAAAATTATATCTGTTAGATATCCTTTAACATTGTTTTACTACCTTGTGATTTTATAGAATTTCTTATATTCAATTAAGAGACACTCACCACTGTGTAAAACGCTATAGCCTTGCAGCCAGTCTTAACACTATTTGACCAAACGCACGGCGTCCAGTAAGATTCCACGATCGCCATTGTTTACACTAAAATCAAAATTTGAATATGAGAAAACGTAAAGCGCGCTTTAATTTCACCGATCATACGATGATGTTATTGAGCGACAGTCGCAAAACTTGGGCGTCGTCGCGCACCAGAGTTACCAACGTAAACATATATCAAGGGAATTACAAGTAAAAGCTTTATCGAGATTAAAATGAAATTGTGCCGATGCACAAAATTAATTCTACGTCCGAAAAATTTCATTAATATTCGTTTGCGATACTTCCCCAAACGCCAATGTCGAAGATGCGTTAAAAATGCGCCGATAATTAATTAGCGTTGCAGGCTCATGTTACAAGAGGCGGAATGATTCAAGCACGTACATTGGATTTTATTTATGTAAAATTGCCAAGCACGTATAGGAAATTTAAAATACAATCACAATTTTTAAATCAGACACGACACTTCTCTTTTGGTGCGACATTGATGTGTTGAATATCAATCGCGCGTTCTCCACTGCCATGGCACACGATGCGACGATGGAGTAAATTCATATCGAACACCAGAACCAAGCCGATTTCAAATATCGTTTTTCTCTCGCTTATACTTACGATTTCTTGGAGGTGCAGATGAATAAAGTAATTTCAGTCAAATTTCTTCTGCAAACGTTGACTTCCGCCACGGTCACCTAGATTCGAATGCTCGAATCGCCTCGGAATAACAGCAGAACTGACAAACAGTGCCATACACGCGTCGATGGACGTACGGTTAATGGCGTCAGGTTCATCATTGGAGTCCCCCTCCACTTTACGAACAGGTCACGATGCCGGCTGTTTCCTTTTCGTAAAGCCTGTGTAACACGTTGGGTCTACCTGTGCTTCGAAGAGTTGGCTAAGTTTGCCACATATATATACCATCATAATATCAATAAACCGTGATTACAAGTATTTGTATTTAATTATTTATCAGGACGCTTTTTTAAAATAATTATATATTTTTGAATAATAATTTTGATAAAATTTCAAATTTTCTTATTTAATTACTTACATAACTGTTTTGATTTACAAAAAGTTTGTATTTTATAATTAATTTTGAATCATGGAAAAGATTTGTTATACTCTGCAGAATCATATGTGTTGCTCTTTTCGTCTTTCCTACAAATTTTAATATTTATTTTATTATACAAAATCTTAGTGTATCAAAATAATAGTACATGAACGGATATATTTTTAGTAAAGCATATAAGAACGATTTGAACAATCTAGTCTTATTTCTTATGCATGATGAGAGAACATATTTATCTTTATTTTATCAATATTCAATTTAATAAATTTATTGATATCATAATAAATTGAATCAATGTGCCAGTAGTTAGTGACACAGTGCGATTAATGAACGAAACATAACTAGAAATCGCTATACAGTGTTTGTGGCGCCAGCTTTAAAGTATGCGCCGTCGTCGTCACAGTCTTACTTCTTAATAAGATACGATCGTATTTATGTGTATCATATTTATTCATTATATTTAATATCATATTTATATATAATGTTATTATCTATATAAAGTAACTTACACAAATTTAAAAAAAAAATTAGGAAATATTTTAAATAAACGTTTAAAAATATAGCTAACACTTCTATTTGTGTAAAAATTAATTTTTCTTTATTAATTCGAGGAAGGATGAAAAGAATACAATATCTGTTTTATACATAATTGAATTTTTATATAAAGATTTATATTGAAAATGATCGATTTACAGTACCTATCAAACAGATGCGACAAACTCGATGTACCAACTCTATCGCAATCAATACTTATATAGCGATTTACTATCTATTAATATCTCAGTGCAAGGTCAATCCGAGTAGAAATAGAAATAACTACACTTATATCTCTTATTAAGACGTGCATTTGAAGAGTAGCGCGACGTTACTTTGTAATTCGTACTTTAAAGGTTGCAATACCCTGTGAACAAGCAATAATTTCCATGATTCTTTATATTGTAAGATTTATTTTAATAATTTCTTTTATACCAATAAAAGACTAATCTCCAAAGTAGAACACAAAATTATAATAAAATAAAGATGACGTCAAATAAAAATTACTTTAGGAAATATCACAATGATGTCATTTAGTTTAACGATGATTTTGTGATAAATCTTTAACATGATAATGATTTTTAAGTAACTTAAGAGGGAATCTTGATTTAGAACTTTCAAAAGATCAAAATTGATTTTTTTTATAGTAAAATATTTTTTTAAGGTATTATTTCAAAAATTCGAAAATTTAACGAAGTTATAATTGATTTAGTAGATAGCTGTCCGACCGTTCGACGTGTTGAAGTAAAGAAATTTCTATCCGCACAGCACGAAGATTAATTTATGTTTGAAAAACTCGAAATATAAAAAAAAATAGAATTTTTACATTTTTATAATAAAAAAGACCTAATTTATGGAATAGTAGATTAATCAGAAATTAACTGCATGTATATATACTAAAAATTAATCAAAATTTAAAAAGAGCGTTTTTTTAGAAATCATATTTTTCAAGCCCATTAGAACTTAAAAATTAACAAACCGATCGGTTTTATCTTATGGATAAATAAATAAATAATAAATAAATATTATTTATTTTTATTTAATAATAACTGTAAACCTATAAAAGCAATAAAATGTTAATGATAAACCTTTTCGCTTAAAAATATGTCAAAATTACGAAAAAATATAATCTTTTTTAAAATAAGGTTTTTTAAAAAAGTTTTTTTGTAATTTTTTACCTACAGCGAGTTTACACAGGAGATGCATTAATAACAAAAAATAATAATATATATTACTCTTTTGTTTCAGACTGTTTGGATGGGTCCTACATTGTCAACAGTAAATCACACGAAACGTCTCGTATGATATAACGTACTGGCAAATTTCAATAAATTAAAGAAATTATTCTTTACTATTAAATATGTATAAAATGTATACATATGCTTTTAAAATTTCTAGTTTTTTTAAAGTTATAGTTTTTAAAAAAAAATTCAAATTTTTTCTCCCATTTCTAAACGTCTAAACCAAAATGCCTCCTTAACTTGATGTCATTTTAATCTTATTTTGTATTCTAAGTCAGGGATAAATATTTATAGAAATTGAATAGACAGAAAAAATAGATTGTTTTTTACTGTGAGGATTTACAAATACACATGTATGTAGACACCATCCCTTCCTAAGGTGATTTAATTTTAGCATTTATAATAATCTTAAGATAAACTTACTGTTGTTGTCACATTTATTATCGAACCGTCTGCGTCATCGGTGATTAACCCGCAGAAAATGTAGTGCAACGGTTTCGTATTACCTGGCCGTGGTTTCCGTAGCGGATCGCCATGTTGGTACCGCAGAGGAAAACAGAAACCGGGTAGATTGAGATCAATCGATGCTAATGCGATTGTCGAGAAAAAGTGGAGTTCGTACGATGCAGAAATTGTGTTTTACATATGACACGTTTTACATATACGTTTCACGCTTTCACGAAAGACGATGTAACTTAATCGGAATAAAATAAGCGGATAGTGACGTGAAGAAAAGAAATTAAAGGGTCACGTAGATCAGGAAAAATTTTGGACAGACATGTTCGAACGTTTCCTTTTGTAATCGACGTACGCGGAGATCAGAATAGTTTGTTGATTGGCCGTCATTGTCGGCCGGCCATGAGGAATTTCACGGGGCTCTATGAAATGATAAAATCCATTCACTCCGGGGAGGACAGTGCCTACATGCGTCTATAAATCCTCACAGTCATTCGGCGCAACAACGAACAGCGTAATGGATCCAGACATTCGTCGAGATAGCGGTGCTCTAAGACGCCGTAGATCATCGACAAGCAGGATTAACGTCATTTGGATTAGCAATAGTATAAGGTGCAAAGGTATATATCCAGTCGGAAACGACGCGACGGAACGAATATTGAGGAGCTGATCATATCGGATAGCAATAATGACGAAATTATCATTGAATACGATTAAACTGCTATTATACTAATGCCATATGCAACCATTTCTAGATAATAATATAGAAAGGAATTTTCAGAATCATTTCAAATGTGCATTTATCGGGTCCTAAATCAAACTTCTGCTTCAGACATCTGGAGTTCTAGGTCGATCATTGCCCTCTGAAGTAAACTTCTTCTAAATGAAACCGGGCGCGCCCGCCATTCATCAGTACTCGCCCACTGATAGACACGTAATTTCGAACTTCCCATTAACCCCGCCACCGGGATATTATCAGCGCCCAAACACGGAGCAAGAGATGCGTTCCGTATAGTCTTCTCTCGCCGGCTGCTAGTCGAGAAGCTATAAATACATGTGCATGTGCGCTAGATATACAGCTCCCTCCGTTCTCCATTCTTCTCTACCATTTTCTACGATCGTCCGCTATCTTATCGATGCCCTCACGGCAGCTTCCTTAGCATCCGCTGGACCACTGTAAACTGCCTCTCGATTTAGGCGTCGGACTCGGACTACCATGCCACTCGTGCGGCACTGTCAACGTTGCCACCTTGTCGAGAAGTACTTCAACGGAGTCAATGGTTGGAATGAAGACAACTCTGGATTGGCAACGCCGCGAAATCTTCAACCAACACCCGGCACGTGGCTCTTCTCATGCCCCGGTCAAATTGAGCAAATCGGAATAATCAGTAAACGCAGCAGCCATTCCGTCGCGCCGCTTCTGCCGATGAATGTAGATTTCGATGTATATGCGTGCATGTGTGGTGCAGTGTGTGCGATTGTTTATCTGACTTGTTTATCGAAGACTACTAACAGCTTTTGGCTGGCGTTACTTCGATTTCATTTTGCATTAAGCAATAAAATCGCATCTAGTATAAACGTTGCAAGAATATTATAAGAGTATTTTACCAAATAAAATTTTAAAGGTGATTAATTTAAAATTGCGAATAAAATCGGTTAATATAAATGCAGTTATTGCAGTTGAATTTA
The DNA here is from genome assembly GCF_001594065.2 of Cyphomyrmex costatus. Classification (NCBI taxonomy): domain Eukaryota; kingdom Metazoa; phylum Arthropoda; class Insecta; order Hymenoptera; family Formicidae; genus Cyphomyrmex; species Cyphomyrmex costatus. Next base: position 932,017 of record NW_017279354.1, on the reverse strand, counting down.
GACGTTGCAACAGGTTTATATGTTGAGTGCTTTCAGACTTTAACATTATTATCTTTATGATAAAACTTATCGCACGGTTGTTTAATTTCGCAATCAGCTGAGTTTGTGGAACGGAAAATATTTTGGCGACGCATTATATTATCAGAGACAGGAATGCGCTATTTGTTTGATTACCAAACCGAATTTGATGTAATTCTCCTCGGTGCTTGTAACTGCTCGGGTGAACTTGACGTACTCGGAGTACTAGAGTCACTCAAGTTGAACGAAGTATCAGCATCAAAGAGAGAAAGAGAGGGAGAAGGAGAGAGAGAGAGAGAGAGAGAGAGAGAGAGAGAGAGAGAGAGAGAGAGAGAGAACAGAGAAGTTAAGATATGCTACGTTCGTGTTAACTCTAATATTTTAATAAACTATATTGAATAGTTCCGATTTAATCATAAAATGTTCAAATATATAAAAATACAGATATGTTAACACAAATGTTAGTTTATATGTAAGATAATACGCGAAGAAGAGGTTTCTCTTACTTTCAAAATATTCCTGAACGCAAACTCTCTCGTGAATTATCTGCGAATGGAAACACGACCCTTCGCACGTTCAGCCAACGACTGTATGACGCCAGATACGCGGTCTGACAATGAGTCGAGGAATTGATAAGAGAACAAGATTCATATCTAAGGACTATAATAATCTTGTTTGCAAGACTTAAATTTATTACTTACAATTAGCTTTTTGGGATAAATATAATACAATATATGCAAATAATGTTGTCAAGTTTTAAAACTAATTGATATTGAAAGGTACTAGCATTATTAAAAATTTGTTATAACTTATTTTGTTTTTACATTATTATAATTAATTTTTATTTTAATTTTTACGTAATCAGTTTTTTAGATATTTGTTTTTCCATAACTATGTTTTGCAAGTAAAAGTGGATGAAAAATGGGGCTTAATAGATACTACAAAGTCTATAATTATCTTAGTGAATCAACTGTTATTATTGAATAAAGGTGTAGGTGTTAATATCAAGACTGAAATATCGCATGTTCTGGATACCGATCACGTGCTCCAAGATCGCGTGGAAATCACTTTGCTTCGAAAGCTAATAGCGGCGGAGGTCCACTGAGTTACGTGACTAATATCTTAATATATTCCGCGAAATATTTAGCCGGCGTGGCGCGGGAGCAGCCACGCGATGCGATGTTTGAATCCGAGATCTCTCCCGCCCAAGCGAAATAAGAACCTCAACTAAGAAACCTATAGATGCACGGTCGTAATAAATTTCCTGATAATACTATAAGGCTTTTTAAAATAAAATCTAAAAGAAATTTTCGCAAAATATAAATTATTAAAAATAAAAGTATAAAGAAAGAAAGTCACGATTTTCTGCGTTCTAAAATTTAATAAGCTTAATAAAGAGTTAGTTTGTATTTATATTCGCACAGAGTGGAGCAGGTAACTTGATACAATTGATAGCTGTGTATACGAAACTATCTGTACAAATTACATATAATATTCTTTAGTATAACAAAACTATTATTAAATAAATAAATATATTAACTATAAGGCCAAGTACGAGCGCAACGACGGTAAAGATGTTAAATTAATATTCCTTAATTTAATCCATTAAAATGTAAAATTAATACAAATAGCAGAACAAGTTTCTTGGTCTTTTTCAGCAACGATATCAATTAAAAAAATAGTTCAGCATGATCAAACTACAAAATAAATAAAACCATAATTAAAAATTCAGAACAATAAATATAAGAACGTGAATTATGAACAGAATAAAAATAAAATTGGCATATGAACTATTGTTGTAAAATTATTATTATTAATTGAAGGCATGGTCGGCAAGGAAAATCTCGGCCGACCACAGCTTCTCGCTCGGCGGCCACCTTTCGCCAAGGGAGAGTTAGCGCGAAGGGAGCATAGGAGCCCCTCCGGTCAGATTAGGCCCCGTCGGGCCCCTCTCGCTCACGCTCCGCGCCGTCGAAGCCGTTCCTTCGTGCCGGTTTGTGCTGTCGGGTCCGCCTTGCCTCGTGCATACGCGCCATGGTCTCTCGCGTCGAGTCGGGCCAGCTTCATCGTGGTACCCAGTTGGATCCGGACGGCCATTCGTCGGTCCCGTCGTCGGCACTTGTGAAGCGAAGCAGAGTCGAAGCGGTGCCTCGGCGCGGCGCGTTCTCGCGCGTCGTGTCATCGTCGTCGTCGTCGTCGTCGCCGTCATCGTGAACAACCAACCGAACCAAGCCGAGCGTGGACTCTTCGTGTATTCTCTGATGTAACCCCCTTCTCCCTGCATCCGTGAAACCGCATCGCGGCCGTCTTATATCGCTACGATTACGCACACACGCTTAAGAGTCGCGCCGAGCGGTCCCAACATCCGCGATCCCGTAGATCGCCCGCGATCGTCTGCGACGCGTCCTCGCGCGCGCGTCGCGAGTCTGCCACCGGGACCGATCCACGCTGATCGAGACCAAAGCCGATTTCGAGAGTGTGTCTTTTGTGCGCGGCCCTCGTCTTCTTCCGAGGAGAGAAGGACGTGGGAATCTGTGAAACCTGTGAGTCTTTATGGATATGTGGATTCAGATGTGTTTTCGATCAATTACACGAAAATCAGAGTCTCATTGCGCTAATTAAGAATCTAATCTTGTTGTGCATTTTACGTAGTATGTCGATTTTTATCTTGATGGAATTTTTTTAGAGTTTTATCTTTGTTAGAAGTTGACTGCTATGTTAAATTTTTAAGTGGATAAAACTTTTTAATCAAATTTTTTACACATAGAAAGCAGATAATAAGCAAGTGAGACAAATGCTGATTGATTGAAAATTTTTCACTTCACTGACTTTGCGCGTTAAACGATTCCTCTTTTAGATGATTGCAAGAGAAAGACGTATGAGAGTCTATTGAGGGGAATGAAGTGAAGTGGGAAAGTACCTGCGATTCGTATCGTGCGAAACTGTTGTCGGTATCGCGGAGCGAAAAGAGATTACTCCGATATGTGAATCATAGTCGCAGTTCATATTTCACGCGGAACATCGTTTCTTTCTGACTTGGTGGTACACGCAAAGTCCTCGCAAATCATACTTCCAATACAGTTCAGATTGGGTCGCTCTGCGGATTCAACGTTTCATTAAATTGCATTCATAAAGTAAAAAAAAGAAAAGTATCGCGTTTATTGCGAACGTAATTCACGGATTCTCTCTCGGTAGGTGCTGGACTCGTGGCAGCACGATCAGATGATAAACCGGAAAGAAACGGTTCAAGGCGAGCAAGAGAGTCAAAATAATGTTAATTTAACATCATATTGACCGCGCGAATTTGTGTCATTTTTTTTTTTTTTTTTTGGCACGATTCGGTCAATATGACATTATTTTAACTTTCTTGTTCTCCTTGGGGGTCTAAAGACGGAATCGGGAAGAAGTGAAGTATCTAGATTTGTAGAACGGCTGCGTTGTGTTGATGTGTGCCACGGATATACGTTGTGCCAGTGCGCGCAGTTGAGTAAGATCGACGCGGTGATTTGACTGGATCTCTCCTTCGTGATCGGGATCGAGATCGCTGATTTTCCCGAGCGACCAACGCAAACGTCGCGGTGAGTGCGCGTGCACGCGGTGAATGCGGGAGCATCAATGAAAATCCGCGAGTTTCCAAGTGCTGGCGATACATTTCATCGGAAGGATTTCTCATCATGGATGTCACTCAACGATTGTTGATTTTCTCAGGTGGAATCGCGCGCAGGGCACTGGCGAAAGTATTTTCGATCGTCTGCAGAAGTAAGTCCACTGTTAATCTACAACTAGTAAAAGCGTGGTGCCGGAATGTATGAATGTCGGACGCAAGGTACGGTTCGAAGATCACGGAATGCGATGATCCTACAACTTTCTGGATGTTACATGAATTAGACTCTGAGAATTCGGAATAAGACTCTTATATGGGATAAACCATGAGAGGTTTAAGAAATGTGGTTTTTGTATTCTGCAATCCTAATAAAATACCAAAACTCTAGATTTTTATGAATTCTGAGATGTCAACAGAATTAATAAAAATGCAAAAAATCAAAAAATCCATCATATAAAAAGTAATGTAAAGTACTAGAAAGTACTGCGCTAGAATTCTAGTAAATTTTATGGAAATGGCATGTCCATAGAGGAACAGGCGTCCACTTATGTAAAATTTACTTTACTTTTCGGGTAAATGAACGATCATCATATTTCAAAGTACCTTTTACATTCCGTGAAGTAAATTTTGAGAATTTGTACTTGAGAATAGTATTTATGATTGACTTTACTAAAGTAATAATCTTGAATAGATTTATTATAATTGCAACGTACTTCTCCTTATATTTCTTTTATTTGATATTTTTTACTTTGAGGCAACTAAAATTTGTCAAAAACAACGACAATATTTTTATTACTAGATTTACAAGATTATCCATATTAAAGTGAAATTTTTACATTGATACATATTATGTTGATATACATGTACTCTAAATTTTTCCATTAGATTTATATTACAAAATTAAATTTATATTAAAAATCTCATTTTATATTTAGTGCTGGATGTAAATGAATATAATTTTAACCTTATATTCATATTAAATACAACTTTTATTTTAAACGAATTTTGGAATCTTTTCTTTTTTTTTTTTGCAGATTACGTTTAGCGTAAAATTATCAAACATGGGTTTCAAAGATAAAAATACTTTTTAAGTTTTTGCTTTAAATATTTATACGTTTAGAATATACTGAAAATGTGAGAGAATAATTATTAATATTAAGTAAAAATTGATAACGATTAAAATTGATTAGTACAAACAATCAGTAAAAACTCGCTTCTTCCTGTCGATGAATCCCTCGCTTTCGCATTGCAATGCGCGCTTTCTTGGCCCTGAAATCGAGCGCGGCGGGGCGCGACGCGACGTTCGCCGGCGCGTCCTTGATTTTCGCTCGATTAGTATCCGCGCGCGGCGGATCGCCCGTTATTGAAGAAGGAAAAAGTATCGGACGTCGTTCCGGTTGGTCGTTTCGGTTCAACGGCCCTTGCTGAAACGGCCTGAACCAGAGGCGACTGCACGCGTTCGTCCGCGAGCTCGAGCGCGTGCGATGCACAATACCGATTCTTTCCACGTTGCGACGAATGGAGCAGCGCGGCTTCCGGGATTGCTTGGGATCACCAGTGAACTTTCACCGTTCGACAAAAAATCGCGATGTTTTCCGCTCGAACAACGCTATGAGACGAGCGAATGTTATATTCTTAAATGCCGATGCGAACCTCTTCCATTGTCTTCATATCCGCGATCTACGATATTTTTCTGTTCTCTTCCATCTGAAGCTGATGTCTAGTATGGGGATCAAATTATTATTTATTATAAACTAATTAATTGCTAAAGGTTACTGCTATTTGCACATCAATATTTTTTCATATTTTCTTTTTCTTCAATGGTTCTCAATAACATTTAAAATAAATTAATATGTATATACACACACAATTATTATATATATATTGAGTATCAAATTAATTTAGAAACACATGCTTTGTGAAATTTTTAGTACTTACCATATTTAGTGAATATTATTTGCTCTATTTCCTCAAATTAATGATCGAAGCCTATATGACGTTATCGAATGATGTGAAGTACGAATTGTCTCAAGAAACGAGAAAGCAAACAAGAAGAAATTCCATTGTCTGGTTCACTGCTCCTTACAGTTGATTATACAAATGGCGCAAGTTTTATTTTTTTTTACTAAGTTTATTGTATCCGTAGTTACGTAAGCGTCTAAGGAATTTCGCGCACAAACGCAGTAATCAGGTTCAACACCTGATATCCACACTTGTATTAAAACAGCTGTGAAGGTGTACAACTCAGATTTCCTTCATTGCAATCATCTTGTCTCTCTAATCAGAAACAATCATAATTCTTGTGTTTTATTACGGCAATTATAAAACAAATTTTTATTATTAATGCCGGCAGCTAAATGTTAGAATAAATTATTTTAAATTTCAAGTTGACTAGAAAATTTAATAGCTGCTTTATGTAAAGTGTAAAATTCAGTGATTAAACATAGAATAAATTATTAAAAATTTATTATTAAACAATGTTAAAAGTTGTTACATTTATGAGCAGTTGAGAAAATCTAAGGATTTTCACAAAAATTAAGTTTTAGGGTAGTATTTTAATTAATTTATATTTAAGTCCTATTTTAATAAAAAAAAAAAAAAAAATATTGTTAATTACAATTACAGTAAAACTTGAATATTAGAAGAAGTTATTATTAGAAAATAGACAATATTCATATAAAGTCTCTTATAAATTAAATAACAGATAAACTTAATGACACCATTGTTATAAGACCTACGCTCGTTTATCGATTAGAAAACACAGTAAAAGCTTATTATACACAATATTAAAGATACACCCGTGCATAATTACTTATCGAAAGTTACAACTACGTTGTTATAAACGATGAAATAAATCCGAAGACGAAACTCAGATTAGATCTCGCAGTAATCTCTACCACCCAAGAAATGTACAGCGATGTATTCAAAGAGTAAAGGTCCTCGGTTTCGCTTGGCGCAGCTGATTAACCCGCGTTTCTCTTTCTCTCTTTCTTTCCTTCTTTCTGTCTCTCAGATCTTGTTGCCGATGAGGCTGTTAATTCCTGTTGCGGCGCGCCCCGTGAATTCCAATCGACGGTCGAAGAAAATCAATGGCATCCGGTGCGTTTTGTTCGCGGACACGAAGAGGGATGTTCCTGGTCGCGGCCACTGGCTCTCCAAAGACACGACGTATAAATACCGGCTCGTTGTGGGTCCTCTTCTCCTCCTAAGCTGCCTTCTCGTCTCCTCTTCTGCTCCTTCCCTCTTTGGCCCACAGAGTCTATTTAGATAATCTTCCGCTTGGCGGGAGCGGCACTCGGTGCGGCAAGGAAGTCTCTTCTTCGCGGTGGCTTTCACCAAGGTGGATCGTGTTCCTCACTTGTGCATCACCAATCTTTTGCCCCTGCTCCTCCTTCACCTCCGGCTTCTCTCATGATCACTTCAGTTCCCGGTGAAAATTTTTGGCATCCGTCGTGCCCGTGCGCGAACGTCTGTCTCGTGATACGTGCAACGACCTTGAAGAGAACTCCGAGGAAAACCTCGAACAGAACGTTTTGAAGAGCATTGAAGAAGACTTGAAGGGGGAGAATCCTGAGAGAATCTCAAGAAGAATCTCGAGGACGCTCTTAAGGGTTGTTAAGGAGAACTCTAAACATCATCTTTAAGAAAAGCATATATAATATTTTAAGAATTTCTCGGAAGATATATACAATATACTTATGCATTATCTTGAGGTGAAAATACTGAAAACAAGAGAGTTAAGAGAACAATAAAAAAAGTTTGAGCGAAACAATATAATTTGTGAAAATTATTATAAATAATCGCCGGATACAATTTTAAAATAAAATTAGCAGAAGAATCTAAACGTTCAAAAGAATCTTTAAACAAAATTTCACGATCGAATTTAACACGAGACCGGAAGTTTAGGACAGATGTACAATGTGATAAATAACAAAGCACATTACATGTGAATATGAAAGGAGATTAGATGTTTGAGAAAATAAAAGATAGGACGATGGGACTTACTGGTGATAGTGAATTTATTCTTGGAGGGTACGTATACCTGGTGTGTCGATCCTGAATCGATTCACAGGTTGTTTGTTTAGTATAAGACCGATAAGGATATTTAATATCATACCTAGATAAACGTAACAGTGGTTTCAATTACTTCTTATAAACTATAGCTCAAAAATCTTATAAGCTTGCCTGATGTTCATTCAAATTTGTTCGCACATGTGACAAAGCGGCATTTGTGAAGTTTATTACATTTATTTTCAATTTAATAATAATTAATAAATTATTCATAATTAATAAATTACTCATTGCCAAATCAAAATTTTTTAATTATGAATTTTTATACATTTTTTGTTTACATATCTCATAAAAATATGTTTTTCTTACACGCACGTTTTGGTTAATTAATATATATACTCTTAAATATCTTTAAAATAGTATTTAAAAAATTTACATTATTTGATTTTAATAAAAATAGTGTAATTTTACTTAGCAATACATGGCAATTTAAAAATAATTACAGATTTCTTCCTTTTTGTTGCATCATCACGAGATCAATGCCAGTAATCTTTATTCCTCTTTGGCATGATTCCGTGAGAAAAGAAGCAATTGTTTATAATCGACGTGCCAACATTCCATCGTAAAATTGTTATCTGACAAACATTTGACGAATTGAAACTCTCAATTGTGAGACGTTAGAATGTCTTGTTTGCATGATAATGAAGTCATCATTATCGAGTTTGATGACGATGATTTGTCATTATATTAGCTGATTTATGATAGACTGCTTGTTCATGCCATTTCTACCATATAGTAATCTATAATTTTCTCTCTTGCATAGTTAATACAGAGTGATACACTCCGTTAAATTATCGTGTTTTAGTTACGATGTGCAATTTTACATTATAACAAGATGTGAAAAAGAACATTATCGTTTAAAACATGTTCGAGATCACTCATTCCATAACGTGTTTTCTCAAAGCTACTCCCCGGGAATTACTTAAATGCAATTACTCTTAAATAAGTGTTTCATCTGCGTTACTTCCGCCGTGCAAAATTGGCGAACGCATCGCGAGAAATGTCCCGGCACGCGTCATCATGCCGCCGGCGAGTAAGATATAAATATCGCAGTCTCTCTCTCTCTCTCTCTCTCTCTCTAATTTTCTTAGGAATGAAACACAGTTACTCACCGTAGCAAAAATATCACATCGTATCTTGCACGTTAATAACGATTAATTAATGACGCAATCCAACCCATCGAAAATGGCACGGGAGAAAATAAGTTTCGTCGGCTTTTCAATGCAACAGCGATGTCTGCTGCAGAAAGAGGATTACAGGAGCAGACAGGTATCCTCTCGGCCGCCGGCCAGTTTTGTGCGGCAATTTATAACGAACGATTTGCAGTGACTTATGGAGCAACTCTCGATCGATATGCAAATGAGGGGACCGCGCGGCTTACGCGATCGTTTAGGCTTAGATCACGAATTAATTTATTTGAAAGCGACGAACGGTCTCCGGGACACCGCACCATTAGATCGACTTAAATTGTACTCACTTAATTAAGCAAAAAGTCGGAAATACGCTATTAGTTAATTATTGGGCTACTGACTTTATAGATGATCTTTTAATTTTCATTTTATACTTTTACAATATTTGCCATTTATTTGGATCATTCTTATTTAATTAAATGGAAAACGTAAGAAACGTAATGTTATCAGGAATATTTTAAATTACGCTTTAATCTACATTTATAATACTATTATTTTTTTTTTTTTGTAAACGATATCTCTACATTTATACATGTAAATTATAAATATTTCATTTATATTTTTATATTGTATATCTTGTAACCTTGATATCGCTCAAAAGTATAAAAATATTTAATTTTACTCTACCGTATTCTGTCATGTAACACGAAAGACGTTTCGCGTGAGCAGATGTTTCGCGACAATTAAAAGTGATTGACGCGAATCTGTCCGGCATGCGAATTGCAGTTTAACCCTGAGCAAAATCGAAGTACGAGCCCCAGCGATCGGGATGTTCTTGTAAAAGGTTAATATGCGTCTTTCTATATTTAGAAACGTTTCTCTGAGAGAAAAATTTTGAAACTCCCGGTGAGCTGGCTTCCTTTGCGTTCTCCATGGAATAAAGGAAGTATTACGTTGGCGGATCATTTGACATACAGGCGATTAGCAGTTACGAGATTCTATTAGCCTGCCTCCGGCATAAGAGTATTCTGATACTCTAATAGATATTTTAGTAAAACCTATTTAGATAATAAAGCTTACGCGTCGTTTCGCAACACAGAAACTTGTTGTGACAAACGAGCAATTTAAATTGCAAAAAATTGCAGACGCGTTCTATGTCACACCTACTCTATATTTTCTTGTTTTCAGATGTTCCACTTTAAAGTAATGATATTTTATAAGTAATGAAAATTCTGTGTCATGTGTCTTTGTGTTACGTAATACATATTAATTTTTACACACAAATAAAATATCACAGTTTATAAAAAATATATTATTTAATATTTCAAAAATTTGCAATTATTAAATTGAAATAAAATGTGCCATAATTTTCTATATCATTCTTTTTACACAACGTACGCGTCGTTATTAATTTAAATAATTTAAATTTTAATTAAAATAATTTAAAGTATATCTCAGAAGAAATTTTTATCAATGATAATTTTCGATTATTTGAGAAAAAACTTTATCTCTGTTTCTAAGGAAGGATACCGTTGTTTTTTATTAAAAAAATATTTCTGAAGTTTACGAAAAGTAATTTGTAGAATTTGTTATTTACATGAGCGTTCCATTTTCAAGATTTTGCATTTAAGTGTGAGTTCGGATCTTGACAGAAAAGCAGAAAGCAGAAAAGTAGTAGCCAATCAGAATTCGCGCTGCTAATCGACAGTTCCGGCTTTTTGAACTGCTTACTATCAGCGCGAGTTCTAATTAACTGTTGCTCTTCTACTTTCTGCTTTTCTGTTAAGGTTTGAATTTAGTTGTGTTTCAAAACTTATCTCATGCTCGGGATATTACTAGTAGTATCCTTAGCATGGAAATATATATATATACATTTAGATTTTGAATTTTCACACATACACACAATTTAAGATTTTTATTATTTATAGCTCGAAATTATTGATATTTATGACTAATATTTTCATTTCTGGCGACGTAAAGTCGCGAGTCCGGCGCAAAACTGTCGAAATACGACGAGAATGTACTTTTGACGCGGATGCTTATCGTTTCGCAAATAAACCTCATGAGGCGGTGCATTGCGCTGCGATGACAAAGCATCGCGAATGTTTATCGGTTATTTGTACTGGGACGAGTTGCCCCTTCATGTGCAAATAACATCCTGCAAAATGGAATGCGGCTGCTTCTTTTTATTTGACGTTTTTTCTTTCTCGGGACTGCATCGAGCCATCACCAATAATAACTAAAATTTTGCGTTATCCATATAAAAAATATGTTTTACAGAGAATATATGTTTTTTATTGTAGAAATAAATTGAGATAACAGAGTATCACAGAAAAATTCATTTTGTATATATATTATAATTGATACTTCTTAATTTTGTATCACAGTTTTAACGTATTCAAATATTAATATAACATAATGTTATTTAAATATTTTGCATTAAATTAACAGTCAGCATTTTTTAAAACGCAATTTATAAATAAATATAGAGAAATAAAAAAATAAATTTTAAATTTTATAAGATTTAGTATTTAAATATTGTTAAAAATTTTAAATTTAAGATGAATAAAATGTATTTGTGTCAATTTAATATCTATACATATTAGTCATAATTTGTTATCTCGTTAACTCGCTTTTATAACTGAGTGAATTGATTCAATTGGAAGACGAGATCAAGCAGAATGGATTGCGACGTACGCGTTTATAATAGAAGCGGTCCAGCTGGAGTCTGCGGGAGAGTCGCGCTTTCGTTTCGGTTTTCTTACGTGCTCCGCGTGACGGACGAGACGTGATCTTCCTTTTCTCTGCGATCTTGATCTTACACGAGGGCAAGAACTCCTTCGATCAAATAGCAACGCGCGAAGATGCATTGCCCGCGCGTGTTGCCTGCGATTTTGTTTTTCATCCTGGTAATTCTTTGCTCGCTTCGCAATTTTATATTTAACCATTTTATGCACGTTTTGAATATATACGATAATCATTGTATAGAAAAAAATTCGATATTAACACCTTAACAATTTAACAAGATACAATATATTGTTATAAAATTAAGTATTGTAAATATTAAGTAATACAGGCGATAGTTTAAATTGAAATATATGGCGCAATAAATTTGGAATACAAGTATATCGCATCGGAAATTGTAATGTGAATAAACATCCTGCTGGACGATATTGACTTGGCCTTGATGTAGCTTCAATTATTTGTAGAAGCATGTTTATCAATTGGACGCCACGCAGAAACAGTCCAATTGCATTTTTATCTTGCAACTTTCACTCAGTTTTATTTTAATAAATCATATTCAATGCGATCATATACATTTTTAATTACTTTATCTTTATATAACAATAAAAATAAATTCAAAAAATCTTATAAATATAATTATTATAAATATATTTATCTCTTTATAAGAATTATTGATTACTTATGAGTTTCTCTATCTTATGAAATTTTTGTGTACAAGATTCATCAAAAACTGTTACATGAAGTAACAGCTCTCGATCACAACATTTGTGAAAGGATTTTAATTAAAAAATTATTATAGAATATAACTTTATTATTTTATTATAATATATGTATTATTTCTAATGTCATTCTGTAAATTTTAGTGAAAAAATAAACTTTACTTGAACATGTAATGGTAAGGATAAGCAGAGGCGCCAGGAATAATTTTTATTTGTCGCAACATGTTCATTGTGCATTGAAGGCAAACAACATTCTTGTCGATCCGGCGACCGATTTTCACCGACGAAAATACGTTTTCTGTCACATTAGAAAAATCCAAACGATGGAATGGATAAGCGCCAAACGGCACAACGTCGCCAATAAACACATTTTTCAAGCCGTCGAGGAAGAAACAATTCTTTTTTCTCTTTTTTTGTTGCGATTAATTCACCGGTGGCGTCTCGGCGTTCAACGACTCGCGATGTAAATCCGTCATCGATTACAGATAAAGTGACGCAATGAATATCTAACAAGGCTAGTACTCGCGGATCTTACATTACGGTAGCGATTCTTATGAGTAGTAAATAAGGTGTGCTTTTATATGGATAGTCAATAATGACGCGTGACTGTTCTCGAAGAATACAGTCATGTCCATATACTTAAGAATTGTTCACACATACATCGGTAATAAAATACCGTTTAAAACCGAGATTCAATTTTTTCCTATTTATTAAGCATTCTTTTTGGTTCTATTTATACGATATTTAATCTTTCATCTGTCATATAAAATTTTCGGACATAGTCTCCAACCTGAGTCATTGCAAATTTTTCTTATTATTTCGGACTACGTAAAAATCTGAAAATATCTATATACTCTTGTATACTTCTGAAATCTTTAATAATACAAGTTTTTACTACAATAGATATCGCATTGTTTTTTAATTTTTTTTTTACAAATTTAAATGTAAGAGTTTTGAAAAAAATCGGTTAAAAATTTATAACTTTTATATGAGTGAATAAAAAGATATTTTTAGACTACAATACTATAAAAGTCTCTAAGAAATATCATGTCTCGTTTAAAATATTTTTTTGCTGTATACTAAAATGTTATTATGAATAATTTTATTATTAAGTTGTATACTATAATATTTATTTATTTCGGACATACTATAAGAATTGTAGAACAATTTCGGTAAATTTTATACAGTGTCAGGAAGTTAATTTGAAGCTTGTATCGAAAGTTTATTCAGACTAAAAAAAGCTCTTCCGAACTGAAAGGACGATTATACAGAATACATTGGTTCTTCGTGTATTAGCGTAATAATACATGGCGCGCGGCGATGACTTCCGGCATGGCAAAGCGTCCCGTTTGCATTAACGGTGATAATAAATTCGGAGCGGGATTTTATGCAAGGCCTTGCACGTGAATTCCAACGAATTTTCATCCATTATACCTGTCAGCCACGGTCACGCTTATCTACTTAAATGGACATCCATTAAATGTGATTTCTTTCAACTTCTTGGATATAAATCGCAATTAAATCTGCATTCTTATATTTTTGTTGAGCTTACGATAAACTTTGTTATTTATATAAGTAGTTGTCAGTTAATATCTTCTTAATACCAAATAAGAGCAAGAATAATTCCATAATAAATCTTGAAAGTCAAGTTGAAAGTCTGATGCTTTTTTAATTTTTAAATTTATAACGTTGTTTTAAAAGTAACGGCAAATTATAAGATAAATTTAACAAAGAAAAATGATAATATCTTCGATAATTAAAAAAAAAAAACACTATTATAGTAAAAAATTATTTAAATTGTTTAACTTAATTATTTTAGTTAAATTAATGATATACTGAGTAGGAGTAGTGGTTTATAGAAATGATTAAAAATAACTTAAATTCGACATAATTTGACATTATGGATTATTTTAAGTATAATTTAACAGCGCACTTCGCTGTTTCATCGAATCGTTATTCATAACGGAAACGTGGGAGACGTATGTAGGTGGCAGATCGAGATTTATGCAGCATAATCACAGTTTTGTTTTAATCACTTGCTTATTTATTCGTGCGTGATAAACGACCAGTAGACGATCTGTGAAACTCATTGATTCAGAAAACACCGCGACAATCGCGTGCTTTAACAATCAACTGATCTGGTGATTAGCAGGCACATCTCTCATTGATCTATGAGTGGAAAACGTGCAATTGGCTCATGTCAATACCGTAGGGTTTTAAAAATGCGTATAAAGCGGCATTAAAATAAAACAACAAATAAACTGGGACAGAGAGAGAGAGAGAGAGAGAGAGAGAGAGATTTATAATGAAATAGAAAAAAATATTTTAAACATAAACTGCTTTTATGTATCAATTATCAAAAATTATGATTAATTTGAAAAATTATAAAAAATTGTTATCACTTGTGCATTTATTATACATTAACTGAATTTATGTTTAAACTTTTCAATTTTAATTTTGAATTTATTGCACTGTTATTGATATAATTTGCATTTGTATTGTTTTATGCAAAATTTATTGATTGAAATATACAATTAGAAAAGAAAAATTATGTGAATAATTGTGATGCATGTAATATGTTCCTCACTATGTTTTGGTATAATTTAAACTTATTACTACAATTATTCACGTTATATTTTACATCGTATTGTTATCTTATATTATATTTATTATTACAATTTTTAACAGCGTTTAAAATTTTTTAAATGCAGAAGAAATAAGAAAAAATCTGGATAGCATGCGGTTTATGTGAAGGCGGAGATCTATGTATGGAAAGCCTGTCGGATAGAATTTATATTCTATAATTTGGTTTTTTAACTTTACATAGAAAGAGTTATACTGGCGCGACAGCGACTTTTGGTTATTTTTCTGAAATACGCGTTTTGTCATAAATTGTGTAGATGCCTTCACGATGCGTTTTTACGATTCAATAACGGTATCAGTAGCAGTAACGTTCACTGAAACGTATATAGACATGTATTAAAAAATTAGAAAAGCAGAAAATTATTAAAATTTTAAGTCTCGATAATACAAACAAGATTATTTCGCTTCACGATCTGGACATTACGCAATAAGACTTTAAATAAGTATATATCTCATTTTATCTTATAGATGCAATTCCTTGTATTTAGATGCAATTCATGTTACCTTGCAGAAAATTTGAAAAATAATAATTATTTGTTGTAAATAGTTTTCACATTTATAGAATTTATCTACATATTGAAAGTAAAGTGAAATCTCGAAATATCTTGTGTCGTTCATCGAGAATCGCGAAATTGCTCCGAATTCGCGCAGTTTCTTTTAACGACCCGCGGATCCGTGATCGGAAGACCTCCCTCGAACGTCAGCAAACACGTTCCTAGACCTGACAAGAGCCAAGAAAGAATTTCGCGGCCGACATTGATCGTGCAACGGCACGTTGCGTCGGTGACCTCGTCGCTTCCGGTATAGCGGTAGCGGCGTGACTGTCTGCGATTCTTTTAATGGTAGCGACTCACAAATTCCGGCGAGCTTCATTCATCGACGATGGCGTACGATAAATAAATAAGATCGTAGCCGACAGTTATTGGGGAATGCGCGAACGTTCGCAGTAATTTACGCAGCGGCCCGCATTTTGCGTGCGTAAGTGCGTGATGCGTCCGTCGCGTGAGCCGCTCACTCGTAACTCAACCGAGATCGTTAATATCCCGTAGGATGAATCTAGCTCGTTAGTCCTCGTACAAGGCAACCAAGGACAATCCACGTGAGCCGTAATCTCTTTCGTGCGAGGCAAGATTCGTCTTTCTTTTCACTTTATTTTTGCAAGTATCATCCTTCGCTTGATCGTCTTTTTAGTTCGTAGCATAATTTGAATTTCAGGGTGAAGGAAGGATGAAGAATGCCCCGCGCTGGCGGAGGAGATGGGGGTAGTGGACCCCAGAGGACAGGAGGGGGTGGCTTTGGAGGATGGCTGGGTGGCGCTGCAAGAGCTATGACAGGTGGAGGTGTCGGTGGTGGATACGTTGTTCTGGGTGGCACCAGATACGGTCTGCGGATCTCTCAGGTATTATACTTTATCTATTATTTTACGGCTATAAAACGTCTTGTTAAAATCATTTTATCAGAACATTTTAGAAATATCAGATTACAAATATAATGTAAAGGAAATAGAAGTTTTATAAAAATCTTCTTGATATTATATTCAAGAGGTATACATATTGTTTGTTTATATTTTAAAGAGTTATGAAAAAGTTATATTTCTCTGTTTTATTTTAATTATATATTTTGATTTTGTGAATAAAATTAAATAATATAATTTGTAACTTTATAAATAAAAGCATCAGATTATTGCCTTAGTTAGAAATTAAAATTAAAAAAGCATTAAAAATTAAATTCCTAACAAAATTTTTTTATATCATTATATAAAGAAAAGTTGCGATATTTTCTTCTTAAACCAACTGTTCCCTTTGAACTTCGTCTAGTAACGACCTTTGATCGCATTGCTACAGGAGCGATCCATGGCAACAAAATTAAGACGTCTAAGGACCTAAATTTAGAAGGCAATCATACAAATAGAATCCGCCAGTCACTGACTTAAGCCGATTTTGACTTTTCAACTCTTATCTCTGCCACTCTTTCTGACTTTGCGCTTCTCTTTACACGGTTTGTCAGCGGAATAATATAAGCACCATTGACGTCATAACGGCACGTATGGTTGACGTGACACATCTCATGTGACACATTCGCTTGTCGTTATTTGCCAAATTCTATTCGAGATCCGTATAAATTGTCGCTATTTATCGCTTTATAGATTAATGATATTATCGATTCTGGTGACTTTCAATAATATTACCTTGGACTTGGTGATATAAAAAAAAGACTTGCTGGAATTATTTAGAAGTGACGTGGTAAGGAAGATTTACGAAATGCGAAATGTATCCTCAGAAAAAGTACGCTTGCCTGTACGTCATTTTTTTGTAAGTTTAAAAATACGAGATACATTTGAGACAGCGCGGAGGACAGAATGTCCCTAAGTTAAGGGACGTGAGAGTAATGGAAGGAAACGAGAACAACGCACCGGCGCAGACAGAGAAATAAAGTAGATATGAGGATGTACGTATCTGTGAAATACAAAGACATAGCGAATAAGTAACAAAGATATATGAGGTGTTCTAAAGAGAAAAGTAGCATAATTCTATCTTCAAAAGAACTTAGCAACGATTTTTCTTCGGTATTTAATTTGAATCTTTTACCTCAACACTTTTAGTTTTAAATTAGAACGTCTAAATAAGACTATTTTTAATAAATTAAGCATACACGATGCTTGGTATTTTATGAATCACTTAAAAAAAATGAAATAATGAATGTTGAAGCATACACAAATTACTTTTGAAATATTCCATTTATCTGAATTTTTTTTTTTTAAATGACTATTAACACAGTTTCTTTTATCATATAGTAGAATAGTTATAAAAAAAGATATAAATAAGTAATCATTTTTTTAAAAAGTCGGATAAAAATTTAAGTTTAAAAGTATTTAAAATAAAACCAGCAAATTTTTATTAAATATTATACTGTTAAATATAAATATCAGCCTTATTATTTAACTGTCTTATATGTATTATTTTTATACGGAAATAACTTTCCACAACTTCACTTTTTACAAAGACTATAACACGCACCTGATACATCTTTTATATGATGTACAATATTATATAACTTTTTATTTCTAAATATGAACTTTTCAGTTAATTCAAAAATAACGCACAGGTCTTCCAATGTCTAATTAATAATTTTCGGTGAAAGAAATGAAATTAGTTATGGAAGCGGGAGGGGAGAGGAGGGTGAAATAGTGATACATGTATGTACCATTGGAAATGAATTCATGATACATATCGTGCTGCTCGGGGACGAAAAGATTAAGCGACGATGAGAATTGCTTCATAAAGAATTGGCAAATATTTTTGTGTCTGTTTCAGGAGACCCTGCCACCGATCAACTCCAGAGAGGAATCGCAGGAGCGCCGGCGGAAGCGGAATTCGCGGGAGAGCGACTCGCGGGAGCGGCTGACCGAGAAACCAGTGACGGAAAAACCGCCGATAGATCTAGCGGCCAGCATCGCCGATTGTTGCTGCATCGGTCCGCGATCGCGTCTTCCGCTTCCTCGGATACCACCGGCGATCACCTCTTCGACCATGTCCTCGATGGCGACGGCAGCATCGTCGGCGTCATCGTCGTCGTGTCCTTCGATTGTCGCCGGTGGTTATCCGTCCAGGGAAATCGCCGGCGACTGCTCGTCGCCTCTTCCTGCTTCCACCACGAGCGTCGCGGAGACGACGTCGACGCTCGCTAATAATAGTCGCGGCGCGGTGCAAACATCGGTGGGGAACATCGGCAGCACCAGCCAGCAGCAGCAGCAACAACAGCCACACTACCACTATTACCAGCAGCATTATCCACACGTAGCGGTGGCGGCGGTAACATCGTCGTACTCGCCACCGACGACGACGCCGTGTTCACCCTCGACATCGTTCGGCTACTCGTCTGGCGTCCCGACGACGACGCAGACCGTCTCCGTACCGCGGCAGCTCGCGCAGTGGACGAAGCATCAGACGCTCAAGCTGCAGGTACTTGCTTCAATCGATCGTGTGTCAAGATCGATCGTTTGTTCCTCGCTTGTTTTAGTTCAGTTAGTCATTCGGATCTTCGTTGTTCCGTTATCCGCGAGTGGATTATCATTTTGAGATGGGTATTCGACCGCGTTTGCTATAATCTGCGCGAGATTCAAGTTTCGCGCGTAGACTCGGTGAGGTGCAAAAGGTGGTCACAAGGGATACAAGGTGGAGTGGCTTAGGTCTGGAAGACTTTGTGTCAGCAGCCCCGAGGTAGGTCTCAAGGTCACCGCTAGGAACTTAATCTCTTCAGTGACATGGTAAATTATATCGAGCAGGTTTAATCTTTGAGGTGTACTTTGTCAGAAATAGTTATTGTTTTAAAGAAATTTTTCATTTTCTTTTCTTCTTATTTGATCAAAATAATCGATAACTCTTATTTAAAAGAAAAATGTTTTTATTAAGTACATCTTTTAAAAAGTCCTATTCCTCTTTTTCCAAATTTTGTGTCTAAAAGAATTTTTGATTATAGTACAATTAAAAAAATATTCAATACTTATTGATTATAATCTAATTTTATTTATACTTGTGTGTGTGTGTGAAGGATCTTTAATTAAATTAAATGCTTTTTCTCACGAACGAATTTTTGTTTTGAATTTTGTGAAACTGTCAAAACATCTTCACCTCGAAACATTCACGATTTTATCGCTCGAAGAAAATCCATTCGCTTACAGAGAGGCGTGCCAAAATTCACGCTTGATCTTTCTGCACATTCGAGCAACTTTTCTTCATTTGCTTTTTAAAATCGCGCACTCGCGCGATCGCTTGATTTTTGGATCACCTCATGCTGTAGCGTCGCGCCACGTCGAGAAGGAAAAGATAAAGACGAACGACGAAAATAGAATATCGCTTCTTCTTTGACTAGACACTTATGTTCGCGCACGTATGAGTTTTCGACGTGCTATTAGGCTTACTATTTTACACATTCGCCTACGTGATATATACTTTGCATGGTTTTACCGTATATCATTCATTATACATAAGAATTATGTACGGTTTTTCTGTGTTTGATGAAAAATGCTTGCGAAGCAAATATTTGCTAGATTTTTATCATATACGTAAGTAATATGTGTAGTTTTTCGAAAATTAAGAAAAAACTAAAAGTCTTTTATCTAATTAAAGACCTGATCTTTAATACTATCTTACTTTTAAGCAGATATCTTAGATGATTAATCAGTTATGATTAGAACCATATCTAAGAATGACTTTCTATAATATTTACGGACTAGAATAATTTTCTATCAATACAAATAATTAAGTAATAGTGTCTCCATCATACATAAAGGATTTATCAATGGATAAAATAGATAATGAATGAAAATAGATAATTGGGAGAATGGAAAATAAATATAGAAGTTCTACTGTCTTTAGCTTCATTCGTATCTTGGTTTCACACTCATCGGAATTATTGCAAGACGAGAGGTTTATTAATTTTTCCCTTGTCTGGCTACAGGAACCAGCAGTGATAGCGGTGGACCGATTGCACAGGTTTCGGTGGAGCGGGGGCGGAGGAGGAAGTGGCAAGAAATCCTCTTCCGGCCCCCGCAGCGAGAAGGCTGAGCGCCTTCGCGAGCTCACTGAGAAGCTCAAGGGACCAGCACCGGTTCCGCCACCCAGAAGACCGTCGCGAGTACAGGCTTCTTCCCCTCCTCCTAGCGGATACCAGCCGTCCTCTCAAAATTATCCACAGGTGAGGAATTCCAACGTCATGGTGACGAGAGCTTGACGTCTATTGCTACGTGTAAACGAACGATATTTTACACAACTGAATTTCTCTTTATAATACTTTTGAACGTTCTCTATTGCTAAGAAAAAGAATACCTACTTATTTTTTACAGTTGAACGTTATTGCAAAATTAGATGTATTTAAAAAAAAAA
Source organism: Cyphomyrmex costatus (assembly GCF_001594065.2). NCBI lineage: Eukaryota > Metazoa > Arthropoda > Insecta > Hymenoptera > Formicidae > Cyphomyrmex > Cyphomyrmex costatus. The sequence continues at coordinate 911,202 of NW_017279354.1, read as the reverse complement.
TAAACGAAAAAATTAAAAGAAATGTAATGTGATTTTTTAAATATTATATACAAACATATAAAGGAAGTTCTTTTATTATATTAATAATTGTAGAAATATCTTTGCGTTGCTAAAACTAATGGTATTATATTAAGATAAAATATTTATTATTAAGTTTGTGTTGTATAAATATGCATACAAATTAAAAGAATTTTTATCTACTTTCAATATGTAGCATTTGAAAACATAAAAGAAAAATGTCAATTATTTCTAGTACGTAATATTTAAAATATTTAACTTCTTTTTTGAAGGAAATAGAAAAGAGTTGCAAATATATCAAGACATAATTTGTAGGAATAGCCAAACCATTGACTTCTCATTAATAAGTTTCAATGCCCATCTTGTCTCTCATTCTGAGAAAAGTTTTACTGAACTTTATGATTCGCGAGATTTTTTTGTTACTATTTCGCTGAACTCGGTGCATGTCGAAATGTATATAGAGATGATTGTTCTTTCATAATCATACAGAGATTCACAAACGATTGTCATTTTGTTCACATTTAATTTTCATACATTAAATTTCTATTATTTTGCTATTTTCGATAAATTTATTGTTATAATGTTATTAATTCGTAACAAGAATTAATATACATGACGTCAAGTTACGCAAATTTCGACAACATTTAATCTACGATGATACTTTAATCGTTCATGATGTATAAATTATTCTCTGATTTATCGTCTACATGATATTAAATATTTAATTAAAATCTGCCTACAAATAGAGTGGGTGTATGCAACTCGAATGCGAAATTGCACACATTTTTGGCAGATTTAACCTTTTCAGATTTTGCATGCGTTGTAATATACATCAATTAACGACATCCATCAAAATTATTCGGTTCTTTCAACAGCCTCTGATATCAAAATATTTTAATGTACGTGTTGGAAAAATAGTCAAAATTTTAAATAAAATTATTTTTTTAGTATGAATTACTTGTTAATATAGCGCTCTTGTGAATTAAATAAAAAACTTTTTTTTTAACATATTTCCATTCTGAATTGTGTCTGAAGGGTTAATTCGACGCAACATAGAGTCAGATTAACTTAATTTTTTGTTTGTTTTTCTCAGTCGGGCTCGAATCCAAATTGTGGCCGTTTTGAGGGTCGCTCGTCTCACCGTAGTTGTACGTACGAGGGCAACCAACATGGTAACAATAATCAGCAATCTCAGCATCATCAACAGCATCAGCAACAGCAGCAAGAAAATCCGAAGACGATGGTCCGCAGTGAGAGTGTCAGTGAAGAGTGTCTCAGTGATCGGTCGGGAAACAGTGTATACCGGAAGCCATGCCATGATTCGAGAAAGACCTCGAGATCAGGCAGACCAGAGAGAAACAGTGATGACGTCAGTGACCTCAGGAGCAAACCGAATGCCAGTGCGGAGGCGGCGAAACACTTGAGACAGTACAGTGATTCCGTGGTGGACAGTGCTACGAGTGTGGACGATTTGTGCGATAACCTGAACGTTGCTTCCGTTGGCGGCAACGAGGGGGAGGCCCGGGATGCCATCACTAGGTTGGAGCCGCGTGGGCTGCTTACCTTTCACAGGTCCGGCGCGCCCTATAGGAGTGCCTCCTTTGGCCAGGTGGACTTTAATCAAGGTAAGCTTCCGTGTGCTGTGGAGACTTGCAGGCTGAGCTCATTAGAGGTATCTTGCGAGCTAAGCTTAATTAAACCAATTACAGCAAGACTGATATACAGATTGCGTTTACTGTAAGATTTACTGCAGTGGCATCGTGCTAAGCAGAAGGGAAATCGAAGATGTCCTCACGCGCGATTAAATAGAGTTCTTTGGCTATATAGCTTGGTCGAATGTTTGAAAAGCAAAATGTTATTTTTAAATATTTGATTATAATGCGGACAATGCTATTTTCATCCTCGGAGTCCTTCTCTTAATCCACCATCTACACGTGTCTTCGTAAGATACTTTTGGAAACGCGGAACTGAACGCCACAGTGACAGTTTTGTATTAGGTTTCAACCCTGAACTACATACCGCAGTAGTTTTGGTTGCATAATGAAAGACTACAAATAAGAAAAGCTCTAAGTGCGGCTGTCAACAAGATTCGAATTTCTAATGATAGTAATAAAACATTTGGCATCCTTGACCTGTATGTGTATTACTTCGCTACCACAAGGTTTCAATCGCTTTGCATTATATCTTTAAAAATAAATATTTACGCATCCTCCATATATAGAATTAAATTTTATTTAGATAATGAAAAAAAATTAGTGCTTGCACCAATTTATCATAATAATTTTTGTATCTTTTCGTAAAGAAGTATATAAAAAAAAACGAATTCATTTCTAATATAAATATTAAATTTATTTAATTAGAAATATATTATTTTTTTAATTGTTAAAACAACAATACTTCATACAATTCAAATAAAGCATAAAAGTGAGCAAAATATTATGACGATACCGAAAGCGCGAAAATGCAACGCCCATTGGCAAACCGGAAATATTTCACACTTCCGTGGCAATAAATCTTTCGAGACACTTTTTACGTACGAAAGATGAGCTGCGAGGACGGATAACCATGGGTGTTTCGAAATATCGTCGCCAGAACTTTTCTGCGCTTGCCTAAATTTTTTTACTTGAGTGGACGTAGAAGTCAAATCTACTTATCTGACTTTTCTGTATATGTTAGGTACAAAGCTTGAATAAATTTTACCAAATAATAATTATACGTGATATGTGTTCGGGTCTCTGCATTTTTATGATCAATATTATTTTAATTCGAAATTTCTAATTTATTATTTGAATATTGCAATCGTAATTAACTATCCAATTAATATATTCAAATTTATATATTTATAAAAAAATTTAATTATTCTTTAACACAAAAATCAAGAAAAATATTCATTTCTGGATGGTTTGATTTTTTTAAATTTGAATTTATATTTTTCATAATTTTATCATTTTAAAAATAGTAAATAATGATATCTAGGCTTCTAAATAATGAAAACATCATAATACTAATAGACGAAACATTGTTGCTTATTTACAACATTGGAAGTAAAATTTAGCAAAATTGCATTGACTTATTTCCACAGTTTAATTGTGCAGAATAAAATTTTCTATCATATATATTTTAATTGGTTAAGCACGTTCCGCGAAACTCCGCCAACGAAGTGTGCGCTGTTTCTCGCGTCTTCGTGATCCCTCATCTTGCACAGTCTGTTTGTTATTATTGGAATGGTCCACCTCCTCGGTCTAAGAGCACTGCCAAACTTACGTGACACTCGAGGAGGTAATTAGGATATCCTCTAGTGCTCTCTGCGTCTCTCGTCTTCTCTCACGACCGAGAGGCGGCCTCACTGTTGCTCGGTGCAAGAGTTCTCGAGTTATTATTGAAAACGCTCGTAATATGCATCTCTGGAATACGTCAGTCAAAAGGTATCTGCAGAGGCCTACTTGAATTTATACAGGAAATTTTCTTCCAATGCAGTTAACACAGTACGATGATTAGTAGCAGTATGTACAACGTATTTTATTGGACTAAAATCTAAATCTATCTTATGTCTTTTCTATTATTTATTTCTCTAATTTTTGTTTACTTCGAGAGAAAAAGTTTTTATCACAATTTAGTTGTATTATTATTATTCAAAAAAATATTTTATTAGCGCGTTAGTAATAATACATTATATTTTTACTTTTGAAGCTTTACAAGAATTAAGAAATCTTTTCTGTACAAGATAATATATGATTCTAGACTTGACTATTTCATTACAAAGGATACGTATAACAACTTTTATTGTCTATTATTTAGGTAGATTTTCCATTTATACGTATAATACTATAATTACAATATTTTAATCTTACAATGCTAATGTTGCTTCTCATAAATATGATTTGCGTAATAATTTTTCGTAATTTTCTGCAAGATGCAGATTTTACTTTCAGCGCAAACTCGCACTTTCCTCTTCCAGCGAATCGACAGAAAACTCAACCGATCGTAACATCCAATCGCTCCGAGACCAAAGACATTCGAGCGAGCACGTTACCCCGTCGTCGGGGTGATGTCACTCCAACTAGCACAACACCTCAAAACAGCCCCAATCGACAGAGTCCAAGGACATCGACGCCCAGCGTCGACAGCGCCGTCGGCTCTGCCGAAGGTCTGGGTGTTTCTCAGCAAGGAAATCACGAGGAGATCCGACCCAGAAGCGACGGTTCAGACAGTCTGGCAACATCCAGCGCACTCACCAGCCCAGAACCACTAGTTCCTGAGACGAACCAAATCGAGCCCAGAGTCGAAACGGACGCGCCCACCGTTGAACTCGTTGGTCACGAGTCCGTGTACCCTATCGTCGAAGGGAACATCGTGGAGGAAACCATTCAAAAAGGTGAGATTTTAAGAATACAAGTCTTTATTAATATGTATTATTACTTTCATAGGCCTTAATATCACTAAGAACATTGCAACTGCCTTTAATTTAAGAAAAAAGAAATGAAAAAATGTTTTCATAATTATTATAGAAGTATACCTTTATGTATACTTAATTTTATTATTTAGAAGAAGAAATGGTACTCTTTACATTAAGTCGGTAACGGGGTTCGTTTTTTAACATAATTAGATTTCATTACTTTGTCATTATATTATTATAATAATGCTTTTAAGGCTTTCACGGATATATTTGATAATCTTCAAAGATACCAGAAGGTTTGCCAATTATTGCCGTATTTTTGTCTTATTACTAATGCCAACGTTTAGTGAACCTTTTGCCGTTCACTTCATCAGGGCGAGGAGCGCACTGATATATCATTACACTCTATATTTTATTGTATGTTTTACTGAAACTTTTATTCACTATGTTACATTAATTTCTAATTTCTGGATTATTTTAACAAAAAGAATCGCGTGTGTCTTTCTCGGTATATCTTACCGTAATCTCGAGGCAAAGATGCAAAGTTTTCACTTGCGATAGTGGTTCGATTGTATGCGTGAGAGAGATATCTCAGTAGGATATAAAACGGAAATATACTCGCGTGGGAGTCCGCGAGTGCCCGAGCGAAATCTGCTTACCCGAATTTCTTGCGCGGCGTTGCTCATCACGAGGAAACAACGGCAGGAAGCGAACGATGAACAAGACGATGAAACGATAGTCGCGGCGGCGACTTCCTCGTGATACTGTCGTCATCAGCTGAGAAATTCGCGTCGGTTTATCATTTATTGTGAATAGAGCGCGGTTCTAACCGTATGAGGACGGGCCGTATGTGAAGTCATCAATGAAGATGGCTATAACTCAATGACGCTCAAACGTCTATTTCCACTCTGGCACCCACCGTTCTGAAAATAGTGTCGGCGCAAAATAACATGAAACTTGCGTGCACCTTTGTACCCGTGCTCCTGTCGATGCACCCAAAATAGTCCTCGTTCTGTTCGGCGTTTTCCAACCCCCGCATTACGCTTTGTCCATCGTCTCTCTGACATCGCAATATATATATGTTCATCCGCTTGATTTGATCCCATGTTAATAAACTTTGTTCTTTGGGATTGTGTGCAACAATAAATTCACACGCGATTTACTTTTTTCAATTTGGAGAAGAAATGAAACGACTGTGAAATTAAACTTAATGTTGTTAAATTTAGCTATTAGTGATCTCGTAATCTAAAACTTAAGAAAACTCAAGATATATATTTAAAATCATTTTATAAATGATAAAATATTTGATACGCACACAAACATAAATGCACAAACAATTTTTTAATAATTTATTTTATATTAAAAATTTACTGTTTACAAACAAAATAAAAATAGTTTTATGTAGCATCAGAGAGAGGAATAAGAACTTAAGGATTACCGAATCTAGAGCTAATAAATTTTCGGCTTCTTAGCGGAAGTATATCAAAGCCAGAAGATGTGCGCCTAAGAGAATGTTTAAGAATTTGCTTCTATTCTTATATTCTAATCTTAAAATGTATATCTTGAAATATAATCTTTACGTATATATACAAACGTTTCGAATCTAATTCATTGTATAGCTCCGAACAAAATGTATTTGATTTATTGTGAAAATTTGAAGCTTGGAGCTTAAGTTTCGTTAGTTTCAATATATCTACATAAGATTCCTATCTGACTGTATAACTAATTATCAGAAATATTAATCTATTTTGGTATGGATAGGCGCCGGATAAGAATGACAGAATCGTGAAAATGGTTTTTAGAAACTAGGATAGAGCCGCACGAGGTGATCATCACACCACCCCCGGAGGAGCCGCGACTGAGTCAAGCGAGCGAAGGCAGCGAGGCGCCGAGCGAGACGCCTTCGGAGGCGTCCTCGCCATCCGGCAAAGCGAGACGATACCGGGGAGACACCAGCAAGAGAAGGAAGGGCGTGTACATAACTCAATGGCCAGAGCCTTTGGACGCGGACAGGAACAAGCTGTCGGCTCAGAGCAGCGAGGAGAGAGACGAGCCACCTGCGACGCCCAGCGACCTGTCCGACTGCGAGGGCCACACGCCTCGAAGGTAACCGGAGAACCTACCAGACCCATCGAAATAGAACGGAAGTGAGCCTTCGGACACGAACACGCGACGATTTAACATATTTCTTTTCCCATTCTTGCATTAATAATAATCTTAGCAAGACTATCGGAGTTTTACATGTAAAGCACAGACGATTTTTACGTCCCGATTGCTGGCTTGGTTTCTTTTTGTAAAAGAGAATTCTTTCATCGAATTCACAGGCTCATCATCATCAGGCTTTAATATTTTTTAACTTTAAAAGCATCTATGAGAAACTTTTTTATAAATCACGTACTCGAATGTAACATTTAGAAACTTATCTCTTATTTTTTGAAAGTGTAAACTACGTACGTTTTCTTCGCATTAATTTAGTTTAAAAAAAAAATTTTTTTTTAAATTGAAGTTAAAATTTTGGTTTGTGAATCCTTAATGCTCGTATCTCACTTACAGATATTTATAAACAACAATATTTTCTTTTTTTTTAAACATGAAAGGTACAGCAAGAGGCCCCTTCGCGGGCCCTACGGGCAGATGCTGGAGGCCGAGATGGCGAAACCGCGCACCACCGATATCGCGCTCGAGGAAGGTCTTCGTCCTCGCAGAAAGATCTCCGCGAATCTCTCGTACAACGCGAGCAGCAACAACAGCGGTTCCGAGCCGCCCACACCCTGCCACCATCGGACGACCTCCAGTCCGACGAAACTCGAGGGACTTCCGGGGCCGAGTCCTGAGCTGCTCGCGGAGCTGCTGAGAGGGTCCTCGGAGAGGGTGGCTCGCGCACCGGCGCATCGAAACGTGAGTCAGAGATTATCTTGCTTCGATATAAATTGCCGGTTACAGTGCCCCGGCTACATTTCGCCCATTTTTCGCGATACGACCGAGATAAGAGCGAGGGAGGGCCGTAAAGTATCCGCACGATTCGTGCAGCGCATTTGTTATCGAGACATTTGATGCATGCACAATGCACGCTCCTTTTGATTAATGAACGAGCGATTTCGTCGGACAATTTTTTCTTGTACATTGTACGATATTATTACATCAAGTATAATATCATATATGTATATATAAGTTTATATAAAGTGACGCGGTTATTTATTTTTCATGAATTTATAAGATATTCTCTAAAGCTGTCAAATTTATCGAATCGTGTGTTTGAAGGCTAGTTTGAAATAATACATAAAAAAATTAATCATGTCATTCATTCTCTCTGTGGGAGAAGTATTTTATTTATATCCTACGCTGAATCATGAATATGACTGACTGGTTCTCGTCGACAAATACTTCATGTTTAAACGTATAAATCTCGGGATGAGGCGGTCACATTTCGCGCTAAATGCGTGGCATGAATACGAGCCAAAGAATTCTGACTCCGCGTCTTCCTCGAATTTCGCTTCTTTTCTAAATATCGTACAAAGACGCTGATCGCAGGCTTATCTCCCTGTATCGCTGACTCGTGCATCAGCGTTGTAACGTCTGGCAAAACGAGAGGCCACGCAGAGGTAAGCGCCGGTAAACCGAAATCTACAGTCCAAGCGAAACGAATCGCCGTGCACTCGCGTTCGCGCGCTTGTTCGACTATACAGCGCCGAAAACATAATCTAATAATAATATACGGCCATATTTCTCGGATGAGTCCGTGCCTTGGCCAGTGCACTCGACGTTAGTGTAGAGCCCCTATACGATTCTGGTACGGCGGGGGCGTGTACGTAGATATTCCTGGCAGGTTAGGTGTACCTGGGGACCGACCGGTCCTCAATCGCATCGATGCGATGATCCGCCACGACCGTCTTGGCGCGATCTCCACGACCTTGCGCGGTATATACTCCTATCACCCTACGTTGAAACGACGTTTTTTTCCTACAAATCTTTTCAATGAATCCGTTTCACTTATCTGCAGAACTCAATTGTATTTTTGCCATACGTTAAAAGAAAAATTAATTAATATATAGACTCTTTTTTTATATAGAAAAATATATTCTGGAAATATTTTTAGCGATTTAATGATTAGGGATTTAAATTAGCTTATACCATGGTAGAATAGAGATTTATATTATTGATCATATTTTCTCTAAATTTTAGAAATATTGTGATAAAGTTGTTTAAGAAAACAAGGCCGCGTTGAAACATGTCTCTCTATTATTGAATTCTATTTCACGAGATAATTCTACTTACTAATTCTATTTGCAATTTATGTCAGATTAAATTAGATTTAAGCGACATCGAAGGATAGCATCGAAGAATTTTCCGAAATTATGTCTAAACAGTTTTGATAATTTTATAAGCTTGCGCCGTTCTCTTGTAAATTTCGTGGTAGAACTTTACACAATTCTGCTGTGCTCATGCAATGCACGCGTCCTCTATCTACGTTTGCCGTTTAGAAAGAACAACAAAGAACCGCGGGAAAACGATAGACCCGTTTTATCCATGAGTCCTTGGCGGCCGCAAATATATCACTTAAAGATGTCGCCATAACTTAGTCACGTTCTCCATGCCGATTAGAAGTCAAACGGATCCTCACGACGCAGTCAATTTGTTCGTGATCGTCGGTCGATAGGGTATCGAGCGTGAAATGTTAAAACGTAGCTATCAGTAATAAAGTTCAATTGCATCTGAGCGTTTTAATGTTATTTGCTAAATGTGGCGCGTGAGAACTTTTCAATTGAAGAAAACTGAAATAGAAATGTAAATATGTTCCGTCAATTTCACTGATATTATGTTGAAGAAGTTTTGTTATATGTTTTTTATCTGTTACATATTAAATTAGATTCCAATAGTTACGCGCCGACGCCCAGATTTGTACTATATTTAATTGTATTATTTAGAAATGTGTGGCAATCAAAAATAGAAGTAATGCAATTTAAATTTAATTCCATCTAAAACGATTCGCGCATATACAGGTCAGGTAAAAAAAAAAAAAGGAATTATTGAAGATCTTGTTGAAAAGATTATTTCTGTTCATGTGCCGTATTAAAAATAGATTTGCAGATATGCAGTCGGTTCAACAACGAGGAATGCATTTCTTCTTAGTGGAGGAGATATTCCGTGAATTTCTTCGCTAAGATTTAAAGCGCGACTGAATGTTATTACGAATAGCGTTCGCGGACGAAGATTAATGAGGATTTTCGAAAAATTTATATCGTATTGCGACGATACACAAACGGCGGAAATTAATCACAGTGAAAGAAAGCAAAGTTGTGTTTGCCGAGAGAAAGCAGAATTGTTTATGACGCGAAGTGGAATGCATTTATCCCGATATCTCTGTGTATGCCAGTTATAGTCATCGCGACGAGCGGGGTTTCACGAATATCCTCAGGGACGTTTTTATATCTGTGACGCGACGGAAAACATGCGCTGATACTCACAGGTATCAATCGCGTATTTGTACGCAATCGCGTTTTCATCGGAGAGAGAGAGAGAGCAGTGAACTATTTCTTCCGCGAAGAGACCTTCCGCCGACGTCATGTTTACCGTTGACGTCACTACGCCCAGGCGTCGTGAATTTTGCGTTTTCATTCATGAAATCCCCGAGAGCGGAAAGTGACGTAATACTAAACACCTACTGCCATGTAAAGCTCATGAAAGCTCATTGTTGAGTACTTTATAAGATCCTTTTCAATGTTTTACTATTACACGAAATCTAATCTTATTTTTGTAAACATCCATCGCACATTTCGCATTTTTATCGGATTGATAATTGTTACGAAAAAGTTTTTTAACATTGAAATTTGAAATAATGATATCCATTTGATTTAAAACGCGAGAATATTTTAATAAATTTAATAATAAATTTTGGAGTTAATTTTTTATTCAAAGATATAAATTTTATAAACAATTTTATTGAAAAATGCGACTTTAGTAAGGCAATAATATACAGTTGTGAAAAAATGAAATTCGATATTCCGTAAAAATTAAAAAATATTTATATATAAAAATTCACACATACACATATTACAAATTGGATACAACTTTAATATCTTCTTTTTGATTTTATTCTTACTAGAAAAGAATAAATATTTTTTATGTATTTTGTGTACATACTTTATTATAATATTTACTTTATTCAACCAAAATATTTGGCGCTTTAATATTGAAACAACAAAGCGCGGTACTATAAGTATACGTCCAAGCATTCCGGCGATGTATTCTTGAAGTAGCAAGTTTCCGTAGACGTGATGGAGTAGTATGCACGGTACCAGGAGTACAAATTCGTTACTTTATCGACAGCATTATCGGTAGAAGTTTAGAGAAACTGCGGCCCCAACGGCAGAAATTCGACGCGCGAGAAAGCGCGTCGGCGCGCGAGAGATACACGACAGAGTATAATGAAAGGCTCGTCGGCCGGCCATAAACTTTCGAACAATAGCGTAATCGTGGTTCCATTGACTGTTAAGAGGTGCGGACACGACTAGGTACGTGGGTGGTATCGGTAGGTACCGACTTTTATTACTCGCCGATTGTATATCAGTCTCCCCGGAGTAGACCGTAAAGGAATCTCGTGCACGCGCGATATTAAACGTAGTTACGTTCGATATCGTTGCAGCAATTTCCAAGACTCGGACAAACTCTCTAACAGGATCTTCTTTAATACCAAAACGATATAAAGATAATGCAAGCTGCGTTTTTCTATTGACTTTCAGATTTTTAACACACAGCTTAGGTTACCATAAGATTTTTTCTATTTTATTTCTCAATTATTTTTCAAATATTGGTAAAAACGAAAGCAAACTATCGTTTTTCTAAGCAGTACGATTTTTTTCAATACGCTATATAATTTTATTCTGAAATATTTTGTTTTATTTATGTTATTAAATATTTTGTGATAAAAATCTTCTCGGTTTACAACTGTGCGATACAAGTGCCTTCAATTTAAAAGAATTTGAGAGTTGATTGTTCTCTCTCTCGATGCGCGTAAATAGAAACGCGCGTCCGTCATAAATCAGTAACGCACTGCTTTCGCAATACTTCGCGACATTTCGATCGGATCGAAGAATGATCGTGAAACTGCGGCGTGATGCATCTGTATATGCGGAGCCTCGTGGCAGGCCAGGATGTTACCGGATAATCTATGAATAAACCGACTAGTGCAGCGCGCGCACTAAGTAGTTGCACCATTCGCTGCGGGGCACGTTACCGGGAAATATTTAAATATTTAACTTACGCGATGGTATAAACCACTTGGCCGCGGCTGATGCCTGTAGTTTCGCAAGCGGCGGCCACTCGCCGTTGCGCGATATTTAATTCGATCGAATCGACCTTAAGATCGCGCGCAAGGCACTTCTGCCTCTGTTGTGAGTAAACACAGAACTGCATTTTCGAACCTCGCTGCTCAACCCATAAATGTGCGTAACTTTATTATCGCGCTATGAGCACAAACCTACTTGTTTGCTCGCACATTTTCGTAATATTTTATATTAGTCACACTTTCGTGCGTATTAGTCTGAAAAAAATGCGAATTGAATGCTTTAATATCGGCTGGCATACAGACTTTTTCGTTTTATTTTTTTTTTTTTAGAATATATAATTTATTTTTTATATTCTTGTCCTTCGTTTTCTAGTTTATTAAGAACTTTGTTCTGTATTTTGATATTAAGGAAAAATGTTCTTTAAGCAATATTTTTTTATACAATACACACAATGATACTACTTGGAATAATTATTACTTAAATTCTTGACAAAGAATGAAATGCCTCTCAAATTTCCGGCGATTCTCAAATGAATAATACATTTCTGAATATAAGCTACGAAAAATGTATAATTAATATTTTCTTTTATGTTAGAATGCTCGATTATTTCCGTAGATCATAAAAAAACATCCATGTGAATTCACGAGCCGGTAATTCGTGTACAGAATTTACACACAGTGAGAACAATGCGACGTAATACGTTGCATTCTGCAGCAGCGCGATAAACTCGCTAAATGCGCATCCGAAAAATACGAAGCAGCGTTTCGATGCTCGCCACAAGCCTGGGCGCAGACTAAACAAGCATCGTCGAAATAAATATAGGCCGCAGGATGTTGCAAAAATGTGATAGAATAATCCAGCGAGTGTGCGTGCCAAACCTCAATCACGAGCACATTCCGCGCGCCTTTAAGAAAAATCGTCGGCGCTTCGCCTATCTTGATGACACTCGCGTACGACCTTTAATCTAAATCACGTTATCGTTATTATTTTTTCATTTTAATTTTCTCGTATTTGAAATATCAAAATGTTCTTCGTAATGTCTTTTCTGAGAAATCCGTAGGAAGCTAAGATAAGCTTTTAATAATTAAGTATTGCGTCGTTCATTATATGACACTGTATAATCATGCCATATTATGTTTTTACTTTTACCATTTTTAATTATTAAATTATTTTTGTTATAATTATATTTATTGTAACATGAACGGCATCAAGAGGACGCCTGCACGGAATACAGGAAATCCGAGTTCGAATCTCGGCTGGGATAATATTTTTTACCATAAAAGTTAACAGTTTTTAAAATGTGTTTACCATTAAATTATTAACAGCTTTCTAAAATGTTTATTTACAACAGTGATAGAGTAAATTGCTTGCCAATTTAATTTGTGATATTACTATACTCCAGCTTCGGTTTAGAACAATTAATTGGTGTACGGTTAGAAAATCGCTTTCATCGAATGTTTTTCATTCACGTTAAATTATTTTTATACGTTTATATTAATATACGCGAGTGCAATATCTATGAGTCTCTTGAACATGGTTTAAGTAAGTAATTCTGAGACTAGAAAAGTCAAAAAAATGCAAATTTCTCTAAACAAATGTATCAAAATCTATAATGACTATAATCTATAATCTTTTAATAACAGAAAATACTGAAATTTGATTTAATGAGATTTACGTGACATTTAATAAAAAGCGAAGGCGGTTACAGATGATCCAGTTTATTCAGAGCTCTGATCTTTACTACGTTACTTAATATACAATTTAATAAAATTATATATTCTATATCTGTCTGGATTTAAAAATAAAAAAACCATGCATTGAAAAGGTCTTCTTTCTTTCCGCTTCATGCTTAATGATTCCCATTGGAATGCATTCCCAGCAGCAACGGTTGTGCTGCTTCCGATAAACGAGCGCGGGTGGCGGAAATTGATTCTCGTTGTCGAATAAGAAAGAAGCGTCGCCTTAATAGATGCCCGTTTATTACGAGTGTATTCGAATTCGCTTCAAGTGCCTATATCGATTCCTTTCGCTGCGGTCTATTGCTGGTAAACACAAAAGCCGCGCGTCTCCGTGAAACGACGTAGTCAGCCGGTCATTGTTCTCGCACGCTCGGCTTGCATAAATCGTACGTTCAACTTCTTTAACGGAATCCTCACGTGGACGAGTTTATTCGGGCGTGAGTCCAGGCTCGCCGCGGCGCGGAGACGCGCTCGCGGTCGCGAGCGTGTGAGCGAGCGCACCTTGGAGCGAGTTTACGGGCCAGAATGCCGCTCGGCTATGAATTAGATCTGTTATTTGAAAGAACAAAATGTACGGTTACGCGCGAACGACTTGAGAGCCGTAGTCCCGGTCGAACATCGTCGTAAAATCGAACCGCGTCTGCCGGCAGACGTGCGACTTAAATTTAAATGCGACCGACGACCGTTCGCGACGTTAAGTGGTTTGCTAAGCTTCAATTTCTAGCATGGCATAAACCTGTGCATATTCTCGAAATTTTTGCTTTTCATTAAATTTACGGTGATTCTGTTTCACGATTTTTATCTTTGAAAGACGAATAATCTCTTTTTTCTCTTTTCCTTTATTTTTAATTTCGATTCTAATTTTTTATTTTTTTTTTGTTCTAAGGGTTAGAAAAAAGCAAAGAGTAAGTTTAACGGAGATTAAGGTTACTCAGGTAGCATTTATATTGATTCATATACGTTTTATATACGTCTTCTATAAACGTATCTAATGTTAAAGAAACGTATATAAGATATAAAACTAACACATGTACTACTGGGAAATCTACATTAGTAGAAAATGACATAAATCGCGAAAAATAAACTAAGCAAACTACGGATTTTATTGATATCTTCAATGGTACATAGACTCTAAAGAGAAGTTTCACGATGCAAGGCGATACCTTCTCACGATTTTTATAGCACTAAAACACGTATCGTAAAATATAATCTTTCGATCCTGATCTCAAGAAGAAGTTATTGATAAAAATATCTATAAATAAATAATAAATAGATAATGGTAGCAATGTGAACGCAACGGTAACAAATTATATATCAGACCATATTGCATCGTGGTTGCTTCTACATATTTCTGCGTAATTGAAATTGAATATATTACTCGACTGGGAATACAGAAGAGACCTATTAGTTTTATCAATCTAATCTCTTCTTTACACGCAGCAATTTAATAGAAAACAAAAATTAATTTTGGATCGTAAATAAATTAATTTTTTAACTATTTTAACTCTCGATGGATTTACAATTTTTATTATTTATTTACTTTTCATTTTATTTTTTATTATTATATTATGTGTTTGTTTAATCTGGATTAGACCTCTTTACCCAAAAATTCATAATTAGTTTCTTATATTTAAGATCGTCTTAAGGATGTTATAAGCCGATCACACAGAGCAGTATTAGTATTTTAAGACTACTTAAGATGGTCTTAAAATAAGAACAAACTATGAATAAATATTGGCCTATATATTGATTTTATAAATGGAGAGAAATGTGTTCATTGATCCATTATATTACATTCTTTTATGTCATATCAGTTTATTATTCTTTTCTTCAATAGCACGTTTACATTATTGATCTGTATTGTAATTTTTTCGATACTGTTGATGAAGAGTTCTGTCTAGCACAAAACGTTCAGATTTAGTAATTAATTGTGATTTTTTTCTGCTTTTAAATAAACATTGCGTTTGATACTTTAAATTGCTTATTTTATTTTGGCTTTGTTTTGTTTTATTATATAATATTATAGTTAGATACTATCACGAGCTCGATCCGCGATGCAATCATATTGTTCTCTTTTTATTTGTGAGACCGAATAAAATAAAAGAGCCCATCAGATTAAACAAACATGTAATAATAATAATAATAATAATAAAAAACAATAAATAAGTAATAAACATTATAAATCCATTGATAAGTTGAAACAGTTAAATATTAATATATTAACGATTTGAAATTAATTTTGTAATAGTTTAGTAACGATCTCCGCCCAAATTGATTCGGCATTAAGAGGACCTGTTGCACAGTAACGAGGTTCGAAAGGATTAACCTGGCGCCTCGACGCAAGGTCGCGTCTCGTTTTCTCGTAGGACAAGGTCGTAGGAGGGGAAGGACGGTGGCGGTGATGCAGGATACGGCGACGGAGCGCGTGTAATCCACGTGAAAAGTATGCGCCGGCGTCCTGACGCCCGGCTTCCGTCCTCTCCACCGCCGCTATTCTCTTGGACATCGATCAGCTTCCTGGTAGCTGTGCGACGGGTCGCCAGTTTCAGGCGTAACGCCGCGTCAAACTGTTGCTCGTTGCGGAAAAGCTGTGGCGAGACGGCACGCGGAAATCGTTGTTTCGCACCGCGATCAATCTCGATCCCAATATCGAGCTCGACAAATCCGGACGTCCGTATAAGAGAATATTGTTCTTGCAGAACGGTTTCTAGATTTTTTCCTCTCTCGCACTATTAAAAAAAGAAATCTCGATAAATCGATAATAAAAAAAAAAGTCTGCACGATGTGATGCTACAACAGGTAGCTAGCAGATAACTCGGGACCGATTATCGTGAGTGTCTCGGTCTACGCGATTCCGGCACGTCGCGCGAAAGCTTCGATGTATGCTTTATACATCGAAGAGCAATCTCTCGATGTTAATCTCAAATCATCCAAGCTCGTGAGTAATTGGGATTAGATGTATTTTTCGAATGTATGGAATAAGAATCACTTGTTACAAAAAGGTTTTAATTTAACAATGGATGTTTCACGCTAAATGTTTTAGCGACCTTTATTTCACGCGCCATTTATTTTGTGCAACGTGATCAGATTAGAAAGGTGAATTGTATTTCCATCGAATTAAATGCTTCAAAGTTGTGGAAATAAACGATTTGGCTTACAGATAATTTAATAGGTATCGTAAGTTTATTTTTGACAATAAACAATACTTCTGTCAGATGCAGCTTGCTATAATATTACGCAATAAAGCCTTAGGGCATTGGCGAAAATTGTTTGAAGTTAAATAATACTCTTCTCGCATTAAATAAACAATCCTTTCGTAAATAAGAGTACTCTGAAAATATCGATGAATCGCAAAGTTATCAGCATTTTATATTTATATTCGTTGGAAAATTCGGCGGGATCGAAGAAGAAATAAAGCAAGCCTGGCGCGTTTGTTAGAATCCAACAATACGTCTATTGTTATTCGCGAACAGAAGCGACGATTACCTCGTTCGAATCGATCCTCGATCAATGTAATCGTCTTGAATTATATCATCCCTCGATTTGCTCGTGCGGCGTTATATTATTTTGTGCCATCCGTTTGGTTAAAATAATTGTAGTCAGAGTTGTGTAGGTACATGAGATATATGGCTCTCAGACAAGGTCCAGGTATCGTTCTGCTTCGATTTACGATTCTTTTTTATTTCCTCTCTCTTTCTCTCTTTTTGGCGAGAATTGAAGTAACGCGGGCGACCGAGTGCAATTACAGGCGCGTCGCGACGCCTCCGTCGTACGTAACAGGTTGTAATTTCATTCGAGCCTCGTCGACGTGCAAACTTACGTTGAAAGTGTTTACTTGCGATCGCGTGGCACTCTAAAGCGACACGAAGGCGTACGGATAAGTACCTGTAAGTAAGTGAACGTTTTTCAACTCGTTTAAGCACGGTCGCACGCGCGCGGCCAAGCTCTTAATGATCAGACATTTAATATACTTCGTTATATTGAGCAATCGATCGCCCCATACAATTTTTTTTTTCTTTCAAATTTCTGTGACTTTTAACAAGTTTTCTCCTCACGGTACAATTAATATACAAAATTAATATCTTATTGTATTAAATTCTATTTTTACAATTTAAAAAACGGAATAAGACACTCGCATTTTTTTCGGCGTTAAAATTTTCTAAATTTTTAATGATTTATAATGTAATTATACGCATTACTCAACTTGATCTTAAAATTTTCAATACTCTTTTCTACCTAAATTTTTTAATACCTTTTCCAGGAAATGGTTGCACTTTTTTCTATATTGCATTTGCTATTATATGCATTTAATGCTATAAAAAGAACGACAGGTAACTGTAGAAAATGTTATTAAAATATGTTTTTATCACAAAAAGGTCTAATGTAATATAATATTTTTTTTTTTCCGCAGTTGTTGCGTGTTTCTGTGAGCAACTCTTAATTATTCCGTGCGCGTATCTAAGAGTTAATCAAATAATGTCGATCACACTTTGTGCCACTGGAAAGTTACGCTTGAATCTTTGCTTTGGTCCCTTTGTCAGACAAGCTTTATTCAATCTTTCACGCATTTCAAGATCTCTTATATTTTTATATTTTGTGTTTATACCAAGGTTACTTGTGATATTCTGGCTACGATATACATTTCTTTGAAACTAAGTTAGAACTCGTCATGCAAGTCTGATCGAAGCATTGTCAAATGTCGCGTCCGAATGTCGAAATCGTGATTTTTCTCCTTCGACACGTTTTAGTATCAGGAAATGTGCGTTTCCTTTTCCTTATGTCACAATCACATCGTGAGAACGTCTATTTCTGACCTTGTCTCGTTGAATCATCTCAAAATTCCGTAAATAAACTGCAACGAAATCTCTTTGCATGAATCTATCTCTTAAATCTATTTAAAGTAACGTTTATTATTCATCAAAGCTGATTAATGTTTTACATAATGACGAAACAAACAGATGTTTTGCAATTTCTACAATCCATCCCTTTAACAATGCATTGACAAAAATTTATTAAATTTATTAATACATATTTCTTTGTATAGTATCAAGTAAACATTTGCTTACAATAAATGAATGTTTATTCAATAAAAGAAATGATAGTTAAATCAAATAATAATGGTTTTGTATCAAATAAATATATGTATATGTTTACGTTTATAGTAGATATTCACTTAAAACTATTCAAATATTTATTAAAATTTAGTGTTCTTTTTAGTATGATTATTAATGATATTAAGTGTAGAATTAATTTATTCTTATAATTATATATATACATATAGAACATTGATCTATCAGATTACATAGTTCCTAATTGTCACATAAAAACGTTGATTAACAATTAAATCGTTCTGTCTGGTGTATTCGGTATTTGTCACGTGTGACATAAAACTAAGCGCTTGCATAATAGAATATCGCTTTATATAATAGAATTACAGTCACGTAATAAAGTCAATTGGAACTGTCAATGCGCTATTAGATAATTTGTTTTCTTTTTACGAGAAATGCTGGAATACAAACACGCGTAAAACATCTTTATTTTCAATTTTAACAAATAATATAAGTTATAAATTATTTGGAATAAGGCTCAATAAGTTTTTTTAAAAACTAATATAAAGAGACATGAGCAATGAGCCAATAAATTCGTTAAAAATCTTTTTAATTGATCTAATATGTTGCGAAGAATATCACGTAATTATGGCGTTTCGTCCCAGCTTCCACTACTGGACTCATCAGTAAGGCATTGTAGTGGAAGCCTATACCTTAGACGCCTGGGAGAGTTATTCAATCGAGATTCTATATGAAGAGACATACGCGTATCGAAGCACTTGCGAGATTTGCGTATATCGATAGAGACCTCTGATGGCGGGTCGACGTATAAAATATAAGTTATATAAATTATATACAGAAAGAAAATTTGGAGCATATATTCTGCAAAGAACTTATATGTATAGTTTTTCTGTTGAAGAAACTTAATTACGCACTTTCTGCTTTTTACCAAGGTGAAGACTTATAGCTGTAGGGATAAACGTCGAGCGTTTGTGATCTAACAGTACGACTAATTAGCAAAGGGAACTCGCGTAATTAAGCGATCGCGCAACGGATTGTGCTCGTGCTGCAGGATCAAGGGTTCACTATTGATTCAGTAACTGGGTCCAATCTGCTAGAACGAAGAAAGATCGGAGCGTGAAGAAGAGAGAGGGACAGAAAGAGCAGCACGGATGAGCTTGCAAGCTCACGGGACGAAGCGGAGGGTCTTTAGTCACGATGCTAAATATAACGAGCGGTCGGTCGGTTCGTACATGACGCGTTCGACGCGTTCGACGCGTGATCGTCCGGAGGCGCGAAAGCTCCGCGTGCAAATTCCCACGAGCTTTTAAAGAGGCTCTGTCTGAGCGTGTCGAGAGTAGGCGTACAGACACCCTGAGAGACGCAGCTTTTTTTTTTTTTTCTTCGACACGCGCACCGTTTTCAGATCCGACGCACGTACGAGCGTCGATGGACAGCCAAATTCTTTTCCATTTATCTCGAGTCGGAACTTGCGCAACTTTCGTTATACCGATCGCACGGGGTGTTCGAAGTGTATATTGTTCTCTCTCTTAATATGGGTTTTCCCTGAAAAATGACACTGCTGGAAATTTCGCGAAAATACACGATTTTCGTTTAAAAATAAAGAAATAATATATGCGAAAAAGATTCTCTCGAAAAGTATCGTAACAGTCGATACAGATTGAGAATGCGAGAATTTTTGTTTTCATTACTTATTTTATTTTTTTTCATTGGTTTCTTGGAAACTCTTTATTATGAAAATTTCATGGAATTTATTATTAATTTTCTCGGAAATCTGATGTTGAATATAAATAGGTAGAAATATATAGAAGAAACGAAAATATATATATATGCGACTTTACAATATTAGTTAAGAATCGAGAGTCATTTGGAATGTCAAACTTCTTTTATAATAATTTACAATAATAATTTTCCAGGAAATTACATTATTAATTATTTAAATTATATAGATGAGAAACGCGCAGTAAAGAGGCTACATTTTATTTTGTATTTCATTTATAAGATTTATAAAACTTACAAGCAATTAATGTACAAATTATTGTACATTAATTGCTGCTTTATCGATACAGTTTACTGAGTCGAGAAGTATTCGAACGCGATCAACTTGAAGTTCGTAGGAAGAGTCCAAGAATAAAACGTTTGAGTGCAGCTTTTACGTGCGAAAGCTTAAGAGCGCTACTTTGGTTTCGCCCCGGCATTTCCGCCAAGCGGAATAGATTAAAGTGAGAGACCGGAAACGTGCGAGACGCGAGTGCATATTCTACAGTTGGACGCGCTTCGCGGTGCATCGGTTTCAGAAGATTGCGAAACTACGCACTTTCCGCGCGATCGCTCGGATTACTATGCAAGTGGAGGGCGTCAATGCTTACGAAATCTCAGTACAGGTGGCCTACGTGGATGACAATGGACGCTGATCACAAGCTCGTCAGTCAGCCATCGGTGGATAGCGAGAATAACGAACGCGTCACCTCCGAGCGCGTGGGTAGTTCTTGTTTTTGATGTTTATAGACTAGGCACAGCTAATTCTGAATGAAAAAGCATTCCAAGCGTCTTGAGTAAACGTTAAAACTTTTGACGTACTACCCTGCGAAAGTACTTTTAAAATAATCTCAACTGTCTCATTTAAAAGTCAGATAGATCAGATTTCTACCTTTTCCAGTTTTTTCCTATTTTTAATCATAAAATATGTTTTTGTAAAAAAAAATGGACATATATAAAGAAGTGCGTTTAACTATTTCTGTATTAAGTATGTTAAATATAATATTTATATCTTTATTTATAAAAATTAAAGACGTGGGATCTAGAAACATAGGAAAAAATAAATATAGACAGTTAGAAAGGAAAGGTATAATGTGATTATAAAGGTAAAAATGCTTTTATGAAGGATTTTCAGGTAAATTGAAAGCGGTTTATTATATCATATATATTAGTTATTCAGGGTTAAAGTACTTCGTCTTTCGATGCCTCGTCGGCATGTGTGCATCACATAATGCCGACATGAACCTTGCGACTTGTAATCAATGTTGCATAACGATCATAATCAAACGCATCGCACATACGCACGTGAAGCGCGCACGTGTACATGTTTCGAAAGCGCACGTGCGATCTTCATCACGAGACGATGTAATAATCGAGCTATGACAGCTGTGCTTGGTCGCCTCCCTCTCTTTCTCCATCTCGGTCAAACGTTTCCTTCTCTCGTAATGTTACTCAACGAGTACTCATCTTTTCTGATTGTCTTCTCTGCGTTGCAGGACACGAGGACTCACGTGGTTGTGGAGCTTTACGATACAGAACGATCCTACGTGGAGGCGCTACAGATACTAGTCAATGTAAGTATATATTTATTGATTAATTCGAATCTGAAGAAAGATCGATTCCTCGTAAAATACAGTTCTTTAATATAAACAAAAAAATTTCTAAAAAGATATTTTTTTGTTTAATTAAAATTCTAACTTGTTTCTGACTTGTATATAACAATTATCAGTTGTTTGTCATCGAATGCTCATTTCTTCTTAGAATTTGATTTAGTTTTTTCTCTATAGAACGTACGTATACCTACATTTTTTTAATATTTTTGAAATCTTTGATGTTAGCGATCATATAATTTTTCTCAATTTCCGAGACTTGTAAGAAAGAAAAGATTAAATATATAGACAAATTAACTTCTTTCAAAAGAAATATTCCGGACTAGGATGGTCAAGAGGGTCGATCGATCTCTCTCGAGTCGCGACGTTGAAAGAAACGGCGCTACACCGCCACCGTCGTACGTCGGAACTGCGATTCGTCCTTGCGTCTTGTAAACAAACACACCCCCGCTCGTTTATTCGCTTTGATTGAACAACATCTTCGCTTCAGCGAGCTGTTGCTCGTTCGATCCAAGTACGCCGTTGTTGTACGTCCGGCATGTTGTTTTCATTAAATTGCCACTCCCGACTTCATAATCGCTTTTCGTTAAACACCGGAAATAGGTTTGAATACCAGATCGTGACGAATAATTACGGGAAACAGTCGATTTATGCGCTTGCATAATATTACAAAAGACGCGATTAAACACGTATTGTCATCCCTCTTTCCAAGGTTGAAAAATTGTTACAAAAAACGATACATTACTAATAAATTTTATATTGCAATTTAGATAATGAAAGTCATTGTTTAAATCAATGTTTCTCAGACAATTTTATAATGAAATAGATTTATTAAAATATTATAAATAAATAAAACATAAATTAAAGGCTATTAAGAGTCAAACGCAGTTAACAATGCGAAAAAAATTTTTTAATAATCTTACAAATTAACATTAAGATGCCCCGTCGAATCCCCCGTGCGACGGGGCATCTTAATGTTAATTTGTAAGATTATTAAAAAATTTTTTTCGCATTGTTAACTGCGTTTGACTCTTAATAGCCTTTAATTTATGTTTTATTTATTTGTTTTTAACAATAAAGAGTCCATAACTAGTTTATATAATTTTATTAAGAATTTTTAAAATATTATATATGTAAAATTTATATGTATATATAATATAATACATACATAAACACATGGGTTTATTTAATCAACATTATTAACTGTAAATGTACGATATAATTAAAATAAATTAATATAATAAAATATAATTAAAATTTGAAATTATAATATTTGTACGATGAAAATTTTATGATACACCAAATTCTGAAACAGGGTTTAATTGATTTAATGTGATGCAATTGTAAAATTAATAACATGTATGAAGTTAATATAGATAATAAAACTCCGGCAGTATAAATGGTTGTATATTTTTATCTTCGAAATATATATGAAAATTTGCAAGAGAGAATTATTAGCAGTGCACAATCCGTTAAATGCAACAGGCGGCAGTTTCACCTTGCCTACACAAGGTCGCCTTGTATTTGTAATCTGATTTTCAACACGCTTGCGTCCTTGGGTCAATATTTTGTTTAATGGCACAATGCATCTAATATCCGCTGAAGGGCGGATCACGAAATTGGTTACTCAATGCATTGTGCAACACGACTCTATGTCAAGGTATCACTTCGCTCTATCGCGGAATGATAATGATATTCTTTTATTCCATCTAAATCCGATATGGATATTCCAGTTTGCATTCAGTCATTACTTATCACTTCTTTTACTCCTTAATTTCAACTTTACTAAAATTAAAAGCTAAAAATGCTTTTTACTTTTTGTTATTAAAGCCTTGCGGATTTCACGATTTTTCTAAATTGATTGCAATTTGTATTCAGGCATTTGGAAGTATCAATTTTTACGAAAGGAATAGAATTTTGCTACACCACACCACATAAATATGTGGCTATTTACAAATTTTGTGTGTGTAAACATTTTTCCATTTATCCGGTATTAAAAAACTAACAAAATATATTACATAAATATAATGATTTCTTTACTCAATAATATAAATATAACATGTACATAACAGTTATACTGTTGAGCAGAGAATTATACAACATTGATATTATGTCATTACACTCTTACTACGTCATTATATTATTATATCATGATTGATTGATGTTTACTATTATACATACATTATATAATACAGCATAAATAATTTAAAACTTTAATTGTACCTGAATTGTAGAGTATCTTATTTATGTGAGTTCTCTTATTTGACCTCTGAGGATGATTTAATGCATGCTGAAACGTATAGAGAGTTGTTTTGAATTTATTAAATACTTTAATCAATTTGTATAACTTCGTAGTCTGTATAGTGATCGAATTTATTAAAAACAATATAATAATATAATCATAAGAACAACCGGCGCCAGCGTGACCTCATGCTCTTTCTTATGTGTTTGTGACATACATTTTAACTAGCTCAGCCTATATGGTATATCTAATTTTTGAGATTTTAATAGTAAGGTAATTTAATTTATTGAATTGATCGAAATTTATGGTACTTTTTCGAGCACATGCATGAGTCGCTCGTGACCGGAAATCTGTCGGACTTTCGAACACGTGTGAAACGCGAGTCACATTACGTGCAACGTGCTCCTGTACAATTGCACAGATTGCTGCCAGCGCTTTAATAAAAGCTATCTAGACAAACATTGGCTGTAGAACTGATAAGATCGACTTTTTTTTTAATTAATTACGCGATTTATATGCTATATTAATTGCATTGCTCTTTCGCAATGCGATATAATTATTGAATCAAACAATTACATTGATGCACACAACGATATTGTCTAAAAATTAATATTACTTTATCAGACGAATTGAGGATGCCTATCATCATTATGTCAATCTGTCCATTATTAATAATCACTTCAAATGATAATACTATAAATTTATGAGCTTTTAAAATCTCATCCTGGATGTAAAAAACATCTTTCGCGCGCGCATGTAATACTTTTATGTACAAAATGTAAGATAAGTAAATAAATGTATGTATGTTACATACATACCATATTTTAAAGATTACTTTTCAAACTTTCTGATACATTTTTATGTTTATATCTTAATACAATTTACATTTATTAATCCAACAGTATATTAATATAATATAATTTTCTTAATTAAAGAAATAAAGTTTTTCTTAATCTTACTGTTTTATTTTAAATAAAAAGAGATCGTGTATGCAAAAATCATAATGCATGTTAGACAAAGTACTCTCTCTCTCTAAGGTGTTGAAATTTAACAAAGTTAGATAATTGAGACATACGTTCTTTATCAAAATTGACAGTGTATAAATAATAATAATAATCTTTGATCGCTATCGCCCTAAATCACACTTAAATGCATAGGATTAAACCAAGGTTCTACTATTTATGATTTCAAAATAAGGCGTGCTGACTTCTTCGAAGTTCAGCCGAGGCGATTTTTATCCAACATTACGCCGGAATTTAAGCGTCACCGTAAACGGCGCGTACGACTAGCTTGATTGTCATATTTTATAAACAACGCGGTTGCCGCACAACGGGAATCGTTGTCGGCACATTTACTGATTATTTAACAGTGGCCTTGGGATGAAGGGAGGAGGGCCCCCGCATTTTTTACGTCGACGAAGTGACCTAGAAAAATAATAGGCGAGAAGCTATCAGCGTACAAATAAACCGCGAGAAATATTTTTTACCGCGGTGGGTTACGGTATCAACGCGTTGGCGTTAATTGAATTGAATTCATTTCTCGACTCGCGGCATTGAAATTCTAGCATTTAAAGCTTACAGAGTCTCCTTCGGTTTGAAGGACACGAAATGAGCCCGAAGGTCTACCGAGAATGCGCGTGCAAGCATTTTTTGATATAATGTAGATCTTCAGCTTAAGTAATAGCGAAGCTAAATGAAAATTATTAAAAATTAAGTTCCGTTTGCAAATAACTGCAGACAATTTAATACACCTTTACTTATTTAAAAGTAACAATACTGTTGATAAAAAGAAAACAGAGGATTCTTTTTTCAATATATTTTCAGCTTAACCAAAACCTTAATAAATAAATAGGCTATTGTTACATGTTTGAAACAGTATCTTGAACACAATATTTTAAATATGTTTCAGAAATACTTACAGCCCTTGAAAAGTCCCGAAAATGCCGGTTTGGTGGATGCCGCAACAGTCGACGAAATATTTTATCAGGTAAATGTGATATATAGTATTATAAGGTATAAGCAAAACTATTTTCGTATTTTCGTTGTTATAATAAGTATAATATGTACGTCGCACTTATTCAGTGCGCATAAATCCATGCCTCGTCGACGGGTTATAATTCAACATCCGGGAAGTTCCGCGGAACCAAGGAACTCCTCTCTCTTCGCGGAGTTATGTTTTAAATGCTGCGTCGAGTTGTATATAGACGGAGGAGGTCTTTACGATCTCCCGACCGACCAAAGATTTAGGACTGAGATCTAACCACGAAGTTGATCGATGCCGCGCGAATGGCGAGCACCATTGACTGTGAAACACTCTCTGCTTAATTCTTCAAAATTCATTTAAAGCAATGATTAACAAATTGTGATATGTTAATTATTAATGAATTGTTTCGAGAAGTAATAGAGATCATTAATATAATTCATTGTTATGGACATTCAATTGAAGAAGAGCTTAAATTTACTGAACATTAATGATATTTATTGTATAATACCAGAACATATGTAGGCGTTATTATTAGATAATAATTAGAATATACGATGTATTTATTATATTATACATCATACGATTATCATTTATTTTTTAATATAAACGATAATAAGTAAAATTAATACAAATAAATAAAGAGAACAATCCAAAGCAGATTTTGGTTTGTAATAAATTAATAATATTTTAAGTGAATTTTTATATAATTCTTAGTTTATGCATTGTCTATATAAATTATACATTATTGAAGATAAAAAATCTTACTAACAAGATTATAAAATTTATTTAAATAGCGTCATAAAAACTGAGATGAGATTATATCACTTCTCTTGTTATTCTATTTTTTAATATAAACAGTAAGATGTAAAAATTGATAGAAAGAAACAAAGACAGATATTGAGGACCAATATTGAAGGCCTTGATTTCTAATAATATTTTTGTGTAAATTTTTACAATTTTCAATCTATGCATTCGCGATATAAATTTTATATGTAATTTATAGCGAAAATGTTAACAAAAAATTCAGACATAACAGTTAGCTCTTTATTTGTTTGATTCGCGTTTTAATCGATTCTTACATTTTCAACCTGATCTTGTATAAAGTATTATCTGATTGCATGTCTATTAATCAAAGATAAAGTTGTCGAAGGGAAATACTTGCGCATTTTAGGTCCCTGCGCTTCTCAGTCATCACGAGATATTCTTGGAGGAGTTGCGTAGGCGGCTGGACACCTGGGAACTCAGGCAGACGATCGGCGACGTCTTCCTCGATGTGGTGAGTTCACATTGTTACTAGGTGCACAAATATCTCCAGCCGGACACGTAATAAATTACACGAGCAACAGTATTCGTTTTCCTTTGCCGTTGAGATTCCCAGGACGCCAGCAGAATCGACAGACACCGTACAGTTAATTCGCGGCGCGTTCTTCTATTCGGTCTACGTTAATAAATCGACCAACGTCGCGGCCATACCACCCCTTATATAAACACGGAATATTTTTATCTTTGAAAACACATTTATTTGCGTTCCGTATTTTTTCCGTGCATCATGTAACGTATAAATTTACAGCGATTGTTTCGCGATATGCCGTGATATTTCAGGATCTTCTCTAAAAAATAAGATACAACGTGAGACGAAAATCGTTCTCGTTTCTAGTTTAGCCATCGCGAATTAATTCTGGCGTATTCGACGCGCGATTAATAAGTATTATATAGACAGAAGAAATTTTGATAGAATTAACTTGCGTAATTTCAAATTTTTATCTTATTTAATAAAGAGAGTAAAGTTTAACGAGTTCTTATCTCCGAATTTGCGTACCCTGAATTTAAACATGTTGTACCACGGATTTAAACTTTTTATTGATTATTTAAAAATAAACAAGAAATCTGCCACATACTTACATTTTTATGAAGTAAATCTTTTAGCGAAATACGTATATATTGCAAAATAATTTAAATCTCAAATTTTTTAGATAAAATAATGAAACGCATTTAATTAAAAATTGAACATGGAGAACATGAATTTATTTAGATGATGTTCATTTTAAGTAAACCTTTATTCAAATATTTCCATAATATATCTCTCTTTAACTTAACGAAAAGGATTAAGTAATAGTTGAATACTTTTACTATTTTAAATAACATCTTTTTAGAGAATTACGTTTTCGTACATGACACACATTTTCACCGATATGTAAAAAGAGCTCGTGTCGCTTTGTAGTTCACGAAGCCGGTGGTGCTGGAGACATACACCCTGTTTCTGGACAATTGGAAGTCTGCGAGGAAGGCGATAAAAACAACGTGCCAAGCGAAGCCGGCCTTCGCACGATTTCTCGAGGTACGCTGCACATTCTGTCCGCTGCGACTCTATATACATATCCATATACACACACATACATACATATATCTTTCTCTCTTCATAATGCGACGGTTATTATTAAATACGAAACTTTTTCATTCCACGTCGCTTCTTAAAGCGTCGCGATCAAACCTGACCTTTCGTAATTTTATCGATATAATTAACTTGTTACTTGACTGCCGGTGTCACCGTCGCCTACTTACCGCTTAGATTCTCATGAGGCTGGGTGCATCTTCGACACACTTGGCAACTCGCGCCTCGGGGCTTACGAAGTATCGACCGTTTTAAACACTGAAATGTGCTTAAACTGTCAAGCTTGAAATTGTCATTGTGCTTTATCATTGTTGATTCTGTAATACAACTTAAATAGAACACAGAAGTCATAATAATATTATAAGGATATCTTCCTTACCTTATTTGTCACTTATAAGTTTATTTTTAAATATAAAATGTCATCATGACATCTTATGACATTTTAACTTAATGTGATTGTTTATTCTACTCGAGAGCACACAAAGAGTAAAAATTAGTGATTTTGCTAAAAAATTATAAGTTTTTTTGAATTCATGATAGTTTATGACATTATATACGGGTGTAATATATATTTCTTTAAAGTGCTTTCTCTAAAGCGATTAGGTATATTTTATTTTAAAAAATAAAATTTTTTATTATGTAAGATTCCGATTGAATCATTATGAGATTATTGTGACTACATAGTAATAAATATTACTGCTTAGTTCAACTTACTTTATTTAAATATGCTCGAAATAAATTATAAAAAGCTCGCAGAGAAGGTAGATCACACTTTGTTCCGATTAGACAATGGAACGCGAGCACAAGGGCAAGCTGGGACTGGACCAGCTGCTGATCAAACCAGTGCAGAAGATCCCGCGGTACGAACTGTTGATTCAGAGGTTGCTAAAACACACGGATCCGACGCATCCTGATTACGAGTTACTGCAGGCTGCGCAGAAAGAAGTGCACGAGCTGGTCGTGAAGATCAACTGCACGGAAAGGGAGTCGCTCGAATGGGAACAGCAACAGACGACGTTGAGGGAGGTCCAGGCCCTTGTCGAAGGTCTCGCTGGTATCGTAACGAATGACAGGTAATAATGATCAGCAAATTGATATTTGTTGTAATTTTTGCACTAACTGCGGAATGCGGATGATAGTTCAGCTTTGTTTTTTCGAAGACAGCCGGTCTCGGATTTACAATCGATATTGTATAGCGTTTGATTTACGATCATTTTGCAACGTAATATCTTCAGTTTATGATCAATGACCGTAATGCCATTACGATGAGATGATAATTCCCAATCATTTTCTCATTTTTGCGTTGACGGAGAATATTGAAATTGAATTTCACTGAAGCGTCCTGGAAAACAAGAGAGTGGAAATAAGTCTACAAATTGTAAAGTCAATCGCTCAATTTACAAACTGGACTGGAGTGTACTCAAAGTCATGCTTCATCATTCATATTTTCTTTCTTTTTAGATATTAAGTATAAGCGACAATTTTTTATAAGGTCAAGCTATAATAATTACAGTTGCTAGGTGTTTATGTCACAATAACATTATTCATGATATTGTTTCATGACATTATTATAATATATTTAAATAAGTATAAAAATTATGTGCTTTTGTCACACAAATATTATAGAATAATCATTTGAATTGATTACTAGGAATGTAAATAATTAAGAAGATGCGTACCATTTCTATAAACCATTTTGAATAACGTTTTCCAATAAATTATCGACTATTGCTGTGACAGAAATGTCGTCCTACTTCGCGTGCCTTTCAATCTGTGCCAATCGTCTCATACGCGTTACATAGTTTTTCCACTGGACTTATTTAGCCATCAGAATCGGAGTATTGATTACCGATAATGATGCGTGCTGTAGCGGAAACTGGCCACGACGCGACAAAAAGATTCATCGAATTCATCGTGTGACACGTTGTCCGCTTTCTCTGCTGTAGAGCTTTCGTCCGACACGATCTGGTCACCATAGCGTCGAATCAGGGCACACGGAAGGAACGGGCTTTATTTTTATTCTCCGATCTCCTCGTCATCACCAGCATCAAGCGCAGAAGCGGCACAATAAGAAAACCGTCAACGTAAGTAAAATATACTTTAATAATAAAGACAGCGATTGTTATAATATTTTATTTAGCTGGATGACAAAATATATATTTTTGCGAATTTATTTACTTAAATCGAGCTTATTTCATCTAACATTTTAATAAAAAGAGTTTAATACATAAAGTTTATAAATAAATATATATATATATATATATTTTTAAATTACCAAACATTTATTTAAAGCTTTCTTAAAATAATTTTTATGTTTATAACATAGCTAATTACAACGCAAGTAAACAAAATTGATATAAATCTTTTCTGGCTATATTGTCTAAATGGTAGAAAGTAATCTATAGAATATACGAATATACAATATTAATGTAAATCATCTATGTATTATATAATTTTTTACACAAAGATAGTTAATAGAAAATTTCTACGACAATAAAAATACAAAAAAGATAAAAATTCACAGAAGCACGTGCCCGAACAGTCTGGTCGGTCTGCTTGACGCAAATAAGTATAAAATGTTGATGCGAATCTCACTGGATGATCTCGAAGTAATGAAAGGTATCGTAGAGACACAAATTTAGTATATTACTCATCGTTCGATGTATACTACCCCAATATCGTTTCCAGCCAAAGACGAAAATTTAAGGCGAATGGCACGCGAAGTCGACTATCTCCGAGAAGACTGCACAAAGTTGACTCAGCTGCAGGAGCTCGCCGCAGCTTTGCATGGTGCCAAGCAACAGTTGGAAGACCTTATCAAGGATATGCTGAGTCAGGCCCAACGGCAATTGGCAGAAAGAAACGCGGCGCATTCCCAGTTGGCTTGCTTGGAACTTACACTCAATACTCAGTAAGCGTGCTTCTTGAAAATTAAGCAAGATAAATAAACATATATTTGGGGGATTAATGATAAAATTTGTTCTAAAGTAATTTGTGTTTAAGACTATACTCGAATCCTTATTTGCTGCATATGTCAAGATAAAGTAAAAGCACAATTTTTGCATCGGTACATCAGTTTATATTTTTATTATTTTATTATTTATGTGTGTAGTCATTGAAACCAGGAAATTGATGACAATAAATAAATTTAGTTTGACGAAGGATATTAATGAAAAAGCGTTTTATTTAATATTACAAAATCAACGTGAGATCTTTCGATCATTCTTAGAGTATCTTTCGATCACGTTTCTAACAGCGTGCTTAGAATCGAATTCTTAAATCATAATGATCGTGGTTGCAGTATGACTCACATTACACTTATGTACTTCGTTTGCAGAGCTGGGATCGAGAATATATCTGTCATGTTCGCGAAGCCTGACAAGCGTGCGAGTTGGGAGGAGAGCTTTAATGAAGCCAAACAGAAGCTCGGTGAGTAATATTACTTTTTCACGTCGATCATTCCACGTTAAAAAAAGCTATTTCTCATGAAATGATTTATTAGTATTAATATAGATATTCTAAATATAATATCTTTTGTTATATCGTTTGATGGAGCAATGTAATAACATATATTTTTAGATACATCTCGAATATTTTAAAAATAGATAAATATAATTTAAATAATCATAACTATCCATTTTGAAAATTTTTATATACAAAAATGTTTTTAAAATAAAATATTAAACAAAGGATTAAATGAATGGAGAGGTGTATAAAAATCAAATAGGGATTCAAAAATAAATCTGACGTTTAGTTTAATACAATATTGATTATTGATTTTAACATACACATTCTAATATACACACCAATTCGAGTTACAAAATCTTTTGTAGTTTGTGTAGTTAAAAATAATTGAAAAGTACAGACATACGTACTTTCTAGAACTTTTAAAGTGAATCTCACTTTGTAGAGTGAAATCTCACTCTTAAAGATTGAAAACTGAGCCATGCTTTTTCAAGATTAATTCAATTTTTACTCTTTAGAGTTAGATTTCACTCCAAAGAATTTAGAGAGTATAAAATATATTCTTCTAAATTAATTTTTAAATCTGTTGTGTATTCTTTTTTCTATCTTTTTAATTAAATGAAAATAAACTTACAAGACAATTTCAAGTATTTTTTCATTTTATGTGTAGCGTTATCAGCTGACAGGAGACCATGTCCTGAATTCGTTGGGCCTCTGCCCATCAGGAAAACGCGAGCGGGTCTGCAGTTTACTTGCGCAGCGCCAACATTGGCGAATGGACAGGGATCGAAGGATGTCTGGGTATGTAATAGTGACGGTTACGTCGGTCAGGTGTGCGTGTTGAGTTTGAGCCCAGAACCACCGCAAGTAACATCGTGCAATGGAGTCTGTAACGCCAGGATACTCTGCGTCGCTGGAATACCCGTATGCACACCTGGGTAAGATTGGAAGGTGTTTAATATTAATTGTGACAAGACATGTAATTAGGTAACGGGTGGAGAGAAGTACAAGCATATATGAATTTAAAATGTGTTTTTTTTTTTTCAGTTCAAACTTGTGCATGTCGAACAATAGTCCGTTCGTTAATAGCAAGAATAGTATAAGCATATCGGTGCAAGACGTGGATGCTAGCAGCGGTAATATACAGTTAGACAGGTAATATTTCTCCCGCGGCAATCGCGACTGGCGCATAAATAATGATATTTGAGACTCGGCAGTATTAAGCGATTTATAATTAGCTATTATGATTTATTGATAATGGAAAATATTAATAATGGTCATATTATTCCTTTTTCATTAAGTTAAACATAAATTTTTGGAACACTGATTCAATTAATGCATCTCTCATGCTTATATTTGTAATTCAATATATTAATTAACATTTAAAGTTAATTTCAAAATTATTTATAATAAACTTATACTAAACAGACATTAATTATACTAAACTTTATTTTAATTATTACTCATAAAATTTTATCCTCAAGATCAGAGTAATCGTGTTTAAACAGAAAACTGCCAATATACAAGAATTTTTTGTGTTTATATTTTAATATTGCTTATGTTTAATATTTATCTTTGCTTGTGCATTTTGCAGTAGCTCGAGCTCCGACGATTCGGACTCGGACGACATTCCAAGCGCAGACACGGGCAGTGTGACGCTGAGCGGCGACGTATCGAGTATTGACAATACTATCACGGAAGAGGATGCGAATCAGCCCACAATGTGGCTAGGAACCGAGGATGGTTGCATTCACGTGTATAACTGCAACGATAACATTCGGATCAAGAAGAATAAAGTAAAGATACAGCACGGCAGCAGCGTGCATTGCATCATGTAAGTATGTGTGTGTGTGTCCGTTATTTTATTATTACATCAAAAAGATAAGAAAATATTGTTTTTACTTCTATCACATATTTCTATTTCTTTCCCACGATTATATTTTAAACCCTAGCTATTTGTGATTTTAGATACTTGGATAACAAAGTGTTCGTTTCTCTTGCCAACGGAGACATCACCGTTTACGTTCGGGACCATAGTACGTGCTGATCCTTGATTATTTGTTTTTATAATTAAACAATAAAATAATCTTAAGCGCTTAATCTTAAATCAAATTTTACTCTTCGTCGTTTTATTTGATTTGCTTCTTTGTTTTGCTTCTAGCCGGTGGATGGAACACTCCGGATCCCACGACGGTGTCCGTCGGGACGGTAGCGTCACCAGTGACCAAAATGCTGTCCGTCTCTGGGAAACTTTGGTGCGGGTGTCACAATAGCGTTAAAGTTTTGAATACCCACACCCTGGACATCGAGCACACGTTTGCTGTAAGCAGCGATACGAGCCGCGCCGTTTCCTGTATGGCAAACTCTGGAGGTTTAGGCGTTTGGATTTCATTACACAACAGCGCCGTACTAAGGCTTTTCCATTCCGGTACATACGAATGCCTAACCGATATCAACATCGCCCCAGCTGTTACCAAAATGCTTGCCAGTAAGTCTCAAATCTTGAATAATCGGATTAAGCGGTTATCTAATTAAATTAGCAGATAGATTTGAAGAAACAATTCTAAAAAGGACAGTTATAATAAGTTAATCTAGATTACTATATAAATCAAATAAGAAAAGAGAGAGGATCAATTAAAAAAAAAAAAGAATAAGTTAAAATAACGAAATTTTATAAATGTATTTAGAACTTTGAAAACTTTTATTAATTTAAAATTGCCTTTGCTAATTAGACTAGGACATAATTTTTATGTAAATGATGAGTTAACTTAAAACATTAATTATTTAATATTAAGATACATTGGATGTGACATATTTATCTCTCAAATATTGAAATAAATAATAACCGAATCTGATTAATCGATTGATAGAAATCTTAAAAACAAGTCTCAAGAGATAAAATTTGACATTTATTTTAACGGAAGCATTAAACTTGTTGCAGGTTGTGATGACATAATTCGGCAGCACAAGGCAGCCTGTCTCAGGGTCACCGCACTATTGGCTTGCAACGAGTTGCTTTGGATCGGTACGAGCGCTGGCGTGCTGCTCACCGTGCCAATTCCCCATATAAAGCCATCCACTCAGAGGATGTCGCAGCCACCGATCGTGACTGGTGCGTATTGACGTCATATTCTATCGCCTGTGTTGCCGTTATTATTGCCCCGCGATATAATTAGAAAGCTGGCTGACACCCCAAATCGCGCGCGATCTCCGTCCACGTGGAAGGATACAGGAGCGATCGATCAATGTCATGTTTTTTTCATCGCATTAAAATACATACATACATAACGTACATACAAACATACATCATTGCGTGAATATGCGTACTCGTATGTATACGCATATACATATGTATATAATAATATTGGTCGTTTGTAAGGTGGGGTTGGAAGGTCCAACAAATTTTTTAATTTTAATTGTAAAAAATGTAATTTTATTTTAAGTAATTTTTTATTGTCAAATGAAATATTTTTTCCCCCTGTTATGTAATTTCTGGAACTTTTGTTTAATAATGTCCGAAATGTTTAATTATTTAATAATGTCCGAAAATTTTTGCGAAATCAAATAATAAAATTGTAATGTTCTACATAGGAATTCCTCACGGACACACAGGACACGTGCGTTTTCTCACCTGCGTAGAAACACCGAATCCCTCGAAACCAGACCCTCGTCCAAAGGTGAATCGTTATTCATTGAAATCGAATAAAACGCAACAGAACAATATCAATCGTGGTAAACTCTTGGTGATATCCGGCGGAGACGGTTATGAGGACTTCCGCGGACCTCAAGCTTCGGCCGAGTTGCAGGCTGGTCGCGAGGACTCCACGAACCATCTACTGCTGTGGAAAGTGTGATACAATGTAGCACGACCCCAGGTAAAAGACCCAAAAAATGCCAGATAAAACATATAAATGTTCCGCCATGAAATTTTATTCAAAATAGATAAACTTGTATATCAATCATTAAATAACATATATGATACACTGTAATTAAACTGCATATTTCTTTATGCCGCTGTTATGTGTACAAAAGAAAGAAGATTAAATAAATTTGTATTATAAAGAAAGAAACGCGAAGGAAATTTTTACTCTTTTTTGTAGAAAATTTATTTATTTGAAAAAATATGTTTAAAATATGATTTTTTTCATCAAGACAGTTTTATATTTTTCTTTTTCGGCTTACAATTAGTTTTGTTCATTAGCTACTGCATTAGAAGTTCTCCTTAAATGTTTTACTGATATTATATGATAAATAAAATTTTTTATCATGCTGAACAACGTTTAGGATGATACAGTAACCATTTTACTTCTAGTAAGTATGCATTATTTTATGAAAATTTTAAACATGAAGTCCACATTTCTATATTCCAGTAGCATTTAAACGTTTATAATTTGTTTGTTATATTTATATATTAATTTGTATTTTTTATAGCAGGGATTTTATTTTATGTCAATTTTATATACATACGTCATAAAATTTTATTTCTTAACATAATAAGATTCTTTTATTTATTGAAATTCATGTATGTATATCATTTTTAGAGACACGTTTAAATAAGAGTGTGCTTCCAAAATAGCATGATGAGATATTGAAATAAAAAAATATAATTTTATTTTGTCACAAACAGTAAGTTGGAATGTATCTAATATAATCGTATCGAAATTTTTCATTCGCTCAAACTGATTGAAATTATTTATAATATCTAAATGATTACATTACGACGATAATAAAGACACTTAGTAATTTGTTCAATTCATAAAAAGAAGATATTTTAAATCTATAAAAATTGGTATTATAATATAATATTTATCATATGTAATGCAGCGAATCCAGTAATTATTAATAATTTTAGACATTACTATAATTATACGTACGTTAGTATGAATTTTGATGAATTTGTTAGTAGGTGTTAGACACCATCGTATCTTAGAAAGACATTATTAGTTGAGCATGTTCGATCTTGATCTTTCTATATATAGACATCGTAAATAAATCGTAGGAGAGGATAATCTGATTGTCTCTGAAAATAATCTATATTACAGACAAGGGTCGCGGTAAACGAAAACCGGCATGACACGCCGTGGGAATCGTTATATGTGCAACACGCAGACGGACGCCGTCGCTGTCGTCTGATCGTGGCCGATCAGGACGTATCGGCGCGCCGAGTTTTCAGGGAACGCGGGAAGGTTCTCTGGTTGGTATTAGCCGAGTGGATTAAGAGCAAGATGCGAGAACTGCATTACTCTCAAGACGTAAGGAAGTATCGTTTGCAGTTCACACGGGAGTCCGACCGATCGAGGACGGTCACGGATTTGTCTCTATCATCGTTGTGCAATTTATGAGCGGATCTGCTATTTCTGACTATGATCAATCACGTCGGTCTGATGTAAGATCATTTACCAACAATGAGTGCTCGCTGGCAGTGGACTTTTTGTTTTCTTAAATACATATCTGAAATTATTTGGACATAAATGTATAAAAGATGTTAGATGATGTTTAGATTTAAACGTTTGGAACATTTTTCCTTTACATTATTAAATTATTACTTATTAATTTACTTATTTTGCATGCATTAAAATATAATAATTGAAAAAATATACATATTTATCTCGATTTATCTATTTGCAATATCTGTATATAATTTAAACAGTTAATTTCTCTATGATTTGAGCACGTGCCTTTGGTAAATTATTAATACCGAATGAATCGCGGAATCGAATCTTATGTTGGAAATGGTAAGATCTGATCCTTGATGTAATTTTCGATGTCAATGTATGTTTGCCATACACGAGGACACAGTCTCGAAAATGGTCCACATATTAAAGTAACATATTTCAAAATAATATACAGGTCCAAAGAACGTCTATAAGAACGTTAATAAAAAAATGTTCATGAGATTTATAAGGATGGAATCTCTTTTAAGTGTCTTGATGCTTTTTAGGTGTTTATATCGTTCGGGTTTGATTCGTGCGCGTGTTTTTTTAGCTACACTTTCTAATATCTTACACGTTCAAAATGGAACAAAAAATATAATCAAACTTTAAAAGAAAAATATTGTCAAAAAATGTAGAAAGTGTTACTAAGACTGTATTCTAAAATTTACTGCCAGTACTAAAAATCTATAGTTTACGTTACGTGCATTATAGATTTTTAGTACTGACAGTATATTTTGGAAACGTAACCTAAGTAAAACAGATCTTCCATTTTGGACTGAATTATGATCAGGTAAAAACTATCGACGCTGAAAAATCGATGGAATACTGTACCTGGACGTTAAATCGAGCTTATATGTGTATATGTATTAAGTCTGGCCTACATTAAATAGCATATATAGAGATCTATATTTCTTACAAATAATGAAGTGCCAAAAAGAAAAAAAAGGGGAAAAAAGGAAACGAATTTCGCTCCTCATTTGTCGATCGACTGCGAAAGTATACTGACGTACTTTGTTATTTCCGGTACGTGGTATAATATGTAACTCGATGTGTTCGTGTTAATTGTTTAAGAGTTTATCGAGTTCGTGTACATCAAGTGCATTGAAGTTCAAAATAGATGGATTTATTTATTTGAAGCAGATGAAGAATAAAAAAATTTGAAGCTTTCGCGTATTAGAAGTGACTGTTTATATTCTCTCTGCGCGCGTGGAAGGTGCGGTATGTGTGCGTGCGTGTTTGTGAACTTCATTAACTTCTAATTAATCTGATTAGAACTACAAATCAGTAAAACAAATCAATAATCACAAGTCAATAGAAGTGCCAAAAATTCTGTCATGAAGTTGCCATCATGTATATCTCTTTCTTTTTTCTATACGCTTTATTTAAAAAATTATTGCAATATATGAAAATCTGTTGTACAAACTTACTGTGACGAATGTTTAAAGGCGATTGTATCTTTAAAAGTTATCTTTTTTATATTTGATTAAACAAAATTATTTTAAACAAAAATTAAATATTAGTAAAACAATTTTTGAGATTTATCCTTTGAATATATTTACTTATCTTATTTAACAATTTGTCTTGATATAACTATTTTGTCTATTTATTTTGAATTTATTTTTGAATCGTTTAATAATTATCACATAATTTCTAATGAGAAAAATATAAAATGAGAAATTCTACTGAATAAAGAAAAATAAATAATTCCGAAAGAATTGTGCATCTTTTGCTGAATAATATAATAATTTAAAACTATATTTATAATTCAAGATGAATATGAATCTGACAGAAATATGCAACAAAATCCATATATAATCGCAAGTGATTTAAATAATTAACTTTTACATAAACATACAACATACCTGTGACAATAATTAATTGATAATGAATCTCGAAATAACTGTATACAATATCATGTATGTAGTTATTAGTGCTTTGACATCCTTTGTTATCGTGAAAATCGATTATTGCAATAGCCAAACAGTTACCCGCTTTCGTGTGAACATAGTGACTCACTTGGCGTTGTAAATTTAATCGTTATTTAATTTGTTGCAATATAAAAATGAGTTGAGAAGAGAATAACCAATTCATAAATTAAATAATTGCGTTAAAAATTAATTTGTTATTACATTACACAAATATGATTTTTTTGTCTTATCATTTTGTTGTATTTAAAATAAACAGGTATTTTTAAATAAAAAATTATGATATTTGTCGATTTATGTAATTTAATAGTCTTTCCATTCTACTATTCGGCAATTCTATTTCTTGTATGTACATATGTCAGTTGTAATGTTAAAACTAGAACTTCGAATGCACTTGTTTATTGCATAAAAACGATATTTTCTCAGAAAGAGATTTCAAATTATATAAACTTTTTATCAAATTAATATAAACAAATATATGTGTATGTATATTTATGAATGATATATAATCGAGTATAACTTCGATCTTCAAGGAATTGAGCTCCAAGCTCCAAAATATGCAGGGTTTAACAAAACATCGCGGAAAAGGAGAAAAAAAAATGTAATGACAATTATAAGAAAGATGTAATGGTAATTTTTAACTGTAATTGAAATTGATTATTATTAAATCAAAATCAAGTTATATTATAAGACATTCTTCTGATATAATACGTAATTGTAATACTAAATGTAACAAAAGTAGTCTTTATTAAAAGCAATCAATATCTGTCTGCAAATCATAATTTTAACGTAGATAATGTTTTAGTTTATTGTTAGCGTATTATATTTATGCAAATATTTATTTATTTCTTACAAATTCATTGTACAACATTAGTGTAAAAGCGATCACAATAAATCACAATTTTCTCTACGAGCGACTATAATGTTACATCCTGCATAGGCGAACTTATGTATACAAATTTTAGTTAAACTTGCATTTGAGATGTGTATATTTTTTACAAGCGACTCGACTTTTCGACGGTAACTTATTTTCGACATTATCGGTGGCTAACAGCGAGTTACCTGCCGACATAATTGTATACTTGTATTATACACTTTAATTTCATTCGAATTTTGATTTATTTCGCGCTGCGCTTTACTGCACTTTGATCGTTATTGATTGGCGCGACGCGACGTCACGATATTTTAGATGCTGCACAGAGAGAATGCGAAGTGTATGTTTGCATTCTATTCTTTTTTTGTACACGAAAATATTCGTGGGTGTATGTCTGTCCTGAAGATGATTAAGTCGTGATCTAGATAATTTTGGATTAACGTTTATTTGAAAGTTGTTAAACGCGCAAGTGCTACGCGACGTTGTGCGGCATACATAATATACATTAACAAATGTATGTATGATATTATGTACAAATAACGATATTCGTTTAAAATAAAGTCGTTTACAAATATATCAACGACATTCCTACTCTCTAGGTTACAATTGCACACAACATGGAATATAGTATAGAGAAATATATGTACTATAATAGACTTCTCCCTCGCGGTACATACATTGTATTAAAAAATGAGAATATAATTTAGAGAATAATTTCAAAAACATGTAATTTGATAAAAATTTTTTAAATAATTTTTTTATTTTTTATAAGATCGTGTATGTACTTTATATCTCGTAAACTACATTTAAAAAAAGGTATCTTCTAAAATATTGTCATTTACATCCGCATTCTATATATTTTAATTTTTAGTATTAGAAATATATTTTTTATTTAGCCATGGGGTGTTATATATTACATACTTTGGTTATTTGCGCGATTAATTGCGCGTATTCCGTCATTCATTCTCGCGCTTTCGTTGTTGACTAGAAACTTCCACAAACATATTCAAGTATACCAATTACTTATTTACAAATTAAAATTTTTCTTTTTCAAACAATTTTTTAATCAAATTTTTTATTTTGCGTACGGAAAATCAACATCACTTTCGCTTGCCTTATGCAAATGAATGGAGTTAATTAAAAGTTGCGCGAATGTCTTCCAGTCGAAGCGATTTGAAGCATGTGATTTTACATGTGGATTACGTCGTGATTTTTCAATCGCTTTAGGAAAATCATTCGCATAGGCCGATCTCAGAGGGATGCTGTAACCAGATGCGAATCGTGTTCTTCGCTAACAGGAGTCGATGGAGCGGTGTTAGGTGTAGGTATACCATTAGTGCTGCAATGATGATCCATCGTACCTATTGCATGAAATCATTTCTATGACAGTGCTGCAGTAAATTTTAATTTTATTTTATCTCTTGTCAACACTGTGATCTTATTTTTTCTATTTTATTATACATAATCATCATATTTAATTATTTTATTTTTTACTACAATAATATTATGAAATTAATAACGTGAATTGATGCCTATTTTATGTAATTTGATCCACATACTTTTAATTAATACGTCAATTATTGTAACGTAATTATAAAATACATAATTTTTTTCAAATTTTAATTAATGTTCATGTATTGTTTTACCTGTAAAGGAGTTGGAGCGGCTTTTATAGGATGATTCAGGCCAGCAGATTCTACAGAGGGGCTTCAATAATCTAAATCTCGGCCGGGGCATTCGTAAAAGAACATAAATATATGGATCCAGAGTGAAGTGAATGCATAAAAGAATATCGGCTACAATGTGGAAGATTCGAATGCATTTTACAGTAACCGCCGTTTTAGGTAAATGCATCGCGAATTGAGCCAATGGAATAGAAATCTAGAAAAGAAATAAACGGAATTTAATATAATTTAGAGTTTAATAATTTAATCTATAATTAATAAAAAAATTGATATTTAGCCAATGTAGATAGAATGTTATTTCTATAAAGAAAAATATTTAAGGACGTGGAGAGATATTTGCTATTGTGTTATTAAATCTTTTTCTGTACTAAATTTTCATAAATGAAATAAATGGGCTAAATACACATATAACAGTGACGTCTTTAATTTAATCATATAAAAGATATTTGATTAAGTATGTCATATCTATCTATGCGAATTAATTTACTTCGCGTGTAAAATTTTCTGTCACCTGACATAAAACCGTCAACAGGATGAAATCAATTCAGAGACGATCGGAATATTGGCTCGCGGATGTCTCGATGGCTTGTACGTGAAACTATTCTCAAATATTGATCATTTATCTTTGTCGACCTTCACTTTTAGCGGAAGCGCGCGATATTTCTGTACTGGTTAGATGTAATAAATAATAATGATCATCGTTTCCGGCAAGGAGATGCTTGCTGTAAGCCAATCAATTTGTTTATAAAAATACGATCCAACTACTTACCTTGTATGAGAATTTTTATCTAGTATATTGTCATACTCTAATA
Organism: Cyphomyrmex costatus; assembly: GCF_001594065.2. Classification (NCBI taxonomy): domain Eukaryota; kingdom Metazoa; phylum Arthropoda; class Insecta; order Hymenoptera; family Formicidae; genus Cyphomyrmex; species Cyphomyrmex costatus. The sequence goes on along the minus strand of NW_017279354.1, from coordinate 868,513 downwards.
TTATTTATCATCAAAATTGTTATTATTTACTACTATTTCATCTTTTTCTTCTTCTTATTATCTATCTATAACGTAACAATTGTAGTAATAATTTATTCTGGAATTTTTTCATTGTTTTATCTTTAAATATCTTCCTGATAAAAACATTTCTGCATGAAAAGTATTTTTTTGTAAAATATAATATGTCATCGATGTTGTCATACCATGTATAGGAATATCAAGAGTCATTTCATTATAAAAATTGTTCCTTTATCTCAATACCATCAACATCGAAATGGATGATTTTGAACATCGTAAATATAACAGGAAATATCGACTTAAAACGATACTTAGTAAGCAAATCACGTGAAGGCTGCCGATTCTTTCGTAGAATTGTCGAAAGTAAAATCTATTCGCGATAAAAATTTTGCAAGGTATGCTATACTTGTAGCGACGAATAATAAAAAAGGAATTATCACTGGAAAAGACAGGAATTTATATTTCAAAGACTTCCCCTTTAACTACAAGAGAAAAAAATTGGAAACCGTTCTTCTTCGTGGAAACGTAACATTCTATCTTCATTCTGCCATTCAATACGGCGCATAAATATACGCATAAACATTAATTCATATTTTCTCCTATTATATCTGCACTTGTAATCCCTAAACTTTTAACAAATTTTTATTACGTATATTAGATTGTTCTTTTTCCTTTTTTTTGCGTTAATTGTTTTCTATTTATCTGTTTTATTTCCCTTCTCTGTCAGAGTTTGATAATAGGTAATTGTTGATGAAACGAAGGGCTCATCAATTGAATGACATACGGGCTGCGTTCAGGCAGCGCGTTACTCAATAATATCAGCATTATTGTATCATTCTATTGTTCATTAGATATAAAACAAGGATAGAATGATCAATAGCTGATAGAACGCTTATCTAATACAGCCGTACATGTATATTTATGACTTATTTAAATATAAAAAATAATAGCAGGAAGATGTTAAATGTATATACGTTACAAAAACACAAAAGACTATATTATTTTAATATAATTTTGTTACATTAATTTTTTTATCAGGTAAAATTTATATATATATATATTCTCTATAATTTAAATATTATTTTACTATACTTTTAATTATTATTTTTATTCTAACATGTATTTATTATTAATATTAATTATCGTTTTCACACAATTTTGGTTTAAACTATATAATCATAAATTAAGGCCATAAAAACTCACCATATGTGGCATCCAGCAAATAACGAATGATATTGATAATACAGCCATTAGTCTTGCGAATGCTCTTTCTTCAGTTGTAGTAACTGTGTCTAATCGATGTGGTGTATGTACTCCGGCTATGGTCAGCAAAGGTTTTGCCCTCGATGAGGCTTTGGAGATTCTCCCAAGAGCAACTGTACGACGACTTAATTTATTCAAAGCTCTAGAAACTGCCAAGTTGCACCAGACAATTGACAAACATAAGAGAGTACCTATAATTTAGAAAGGATTAAAGTATTCAGTAACCTGAAAATTATTTTTTTATAATTGGATCTTTTTTGTTAAAACTAGAAACATAATTATAATAATTGCTATAATTACTTACAGCAATTATTGTATAATATGTTTGTATTAAAATTGATAAAACAAAATAATTTGGCAAAGTAAATATCTTAGTATACCTTTTTAATAATTAATAATTAATTCTTTTATTATTTGCTCATTTACTCACCAAAAACAAACCATACATAAGCATAAGCGATATCGCTCGGCTCTGTGGCCTCTCTGTAACGTACGCATTGTTTGTCTTTATAATACAATCCGAAGCCCATAACCGGAAGACTGGTTATCGTTAATGCAATCAACCAAAGCGCCAACATACAACGCACAATTACCGGATACGTCACCTGCTGAAAGATACATGCGTGTCATCCATTAATACATCGAGACACGCCGATGCAGATATCGACTTTATGTTGCATTTTTTATTTGCGATAACTACAAATTGAAGAAACCAACAAAAATCAATTCGATGTATTTTATATTTATACCATAGATTAATGATAAAGAAAACAAGAAGTGACAAAAATTAAGTCTCTATCTACAAATTTACTTATGAACTTTAATTAATTTTTATTTCTATTTGTAAAGAAATGATTTTATGATTTTTTATAAGAAAATCTCTTCTAAAAAGATTACATGTGTGTATAATTGTTCATAAATATGAAAAATACCATTGCTGATTTATTATAAAAGTTTTAAGTTCAATTCGCTAATACTAATTCTCAAATGTTCATCGAGTTCGGAGATTATAAAACTTTTGTATATTAATACAAAATTCTGTGATTGCTGATTCTTTGTCTTGCAAGAACTTTTCGAAAAAAATAAAGAAAAGAGATCATCTAATTACCAAAAGAAAGAATAATTCGTCCAAGCTTTAATATCTTATAATGCCTTATATTATATTAGTTTTATTTTTTATAAAACACGACAATCGGGATAAAGTAAGAACGTATATGATATTTAAAATTTTGTCAAATAGACCTACTTTAACATGCGAGAAATAACACATGTTTGCATTGATGCCTTATTTTAATAAACTGCGTCATTCGAAGAATTTTGAGAACATCCTGCGCAAAATCTTTATAGAATTTTCAAGGTCAATCGTCTGCTCTTAAAATCGATGAAATGTACGGTAAACGGTACTTGTCTCGGATTAAAATATTACACATCCAAGACTGACCAGATATCAGGCCGACACCTGATAAATTTATGAATTTTTCGTCTGCGATTTTATATTAGTTTTTTACGTGATTTACGCGCAAAAGCGATATCGCGAAATTGGGAAGTACTATATCACAATTAAAAATATGATGTTTTATTAATATTTTAAAATATACAAGACAAATTTTTTTATTACATATATTTATAAATTTAGAAACTTATTAATCTACCATTGTGTTCTGATGAAAGGGTGCACAAATAACGTGGGTTGCACATTATTACTTTAATACTTTCCGGAGACTAACTTGAATTAGGTGGGGTTTTCTTGGGAAAAACAATATTTGACAAAGTGCGACCTAACAGTAGTAGTAATCAACTCCAATTACTTGCAATCTTGGATACTGCTTCTAAAGATGATCACTCTGTGTAAATTGACGTCAGCTTCTATCGCATTGCGATCGATATCTCCTTAATTGTAGCCGCCAAATTATTCGAATTTATTAATAAAAATTTGTATTTCGGGAATCTTAGTACTCCTGTATCAACATACAGTAATAATTCATGCAAAAATCGGTTTTAGCTCGTCAATAAATGTTCTTCTTTTTTTATTCCGTCTTTATCATAAAATACGATCGTTCTATAAGCGTCGTAACTTTGGCGTAGCGCACGTGTATAAATTTTCTCACACGCATTAGTTTGTTCGGAGTAAGTAAGACTATGTCGTAAATTATAACATGCGATTTACTTTGGCAACACGCTATGCTGCGTGGACTTTCGATGCGTCATTAAAAATAAAAGGGAAAAATTTATTTCTTCAATAGATTACAAAGTCACATAACATTTTTATTTTCTTCATTCAGAATATGAAAAAAACAAATTAATTCCTTTTCTGTATAAATAATTTACAATTTGTAAGCAATTGCGATATTATCTTAAACTTAGGCTTACCTTTTGGTAAACAAAGGGTCTGGTTAGAGCTAACCATCTCTCTGCTGCCATAACGATGGCGACGCAGCCGCTGAAAAGGCCAAAAAGTCGCCAGACAACTCGTAGAGAGCAAAATATTCTTGTAGATGTCACATCGCCCGCATAAATTGTAACATACATCTGAACTAACATCCCCAATAACGCTACGAGATCGTTGGTTGCCAAACAACGTAACATCAGTAAATGTTTACGGTTTCTTCTCTGAAATGAAATAAGTTGATGTATAACATCTCTTTTAACAATTTTTTATTAAAAAAATACCGAACTTTTCACTAAAACATATAAGTTGATAAAACATATTTTTATTATTATATATAATAGAAATGTACTTTTATATTAAATTATTGATACATTTTATTTTAAAAAAATATTAAATCATTGTTTATGTGTTTGTTTAAAATATTTTTAGTATAATTTTATACTTAATTACTTTTCTACAAAGAAAGATTTGGAGAAAACGCTCTAAAAAAGATATAATTTTCTATCGTGGAATCAATTGATTTGTGATCATTTGATTTTTTTTTTTTGACTTAACATGTCATAATCAAACAATTAATTATCAAACGTCTTATGGTTATTTACTTTACATTTGTATAATCAATTATAGGAAAGCATTTTATAATTATCTTTTTTGCATTTCTTTTCTATTAGACTCTTAAACATTTCTTGGATTTAATTAAATTACATTATTCTTAAAGATATTTTACTTAATGATATATTGATATATATTTTTCAGATTAAAATCTAATTTTTATCTTTAACTAAAAAAACTATTTAAGAAGATAACAAAACTATGCCAAAGATGAATATATTTTTAAAGAATACTTTAATCAACACATTAAGCAATTCTTTAACTTAAATATACTTTGTATTAATTGAAAAAGAAAAGAATTTTTTTATTTGAATAAAATAATATCATAATGTATATAATATATAATTTTTGATTTATTTTATTAATAATAATAGTTGTTACAATACATTACAAAAATTATATTAATTAGTATAAACTGATAAATAATGATATGATTTTCATTAATTACCTTGTCCCGATGAAAAAGTATAACCAGCGCAGATACGTTACCGATGACACCGGTTGTGTAGACAAGAGTCAGTACAAGCTGAGGTACGAAACTCACATGTTTTCTTCGTGTAATACTTGTCACTACGTCGGTCATCATTGTCTTATTAAACGAAAAAGTTGACAAGGTATCGTTCTTCCAATTATTCGCCAACATGATTGCGATATATATGAATATAAAAATTTAATTTCACCTATCGTTTATTTCTTTAACTTTGCTGAAAAACTTATCTTAATATGACGTAAACAGGCAATCTAATAAAGTATCCAGAATCGCGTCTGACCTTATAACTTGCCGTTTGACTCACATCAACTATAATCCAATGTAAAAGTAATTTCTCTTTTGAAACATGTCAATTTTAATTTTTACTTTCCTCTCAAGCTGTTGCGCGTTTCTGTTTAGATAAAATATTAATATCAATCATATTTCGATCACTTGATATACATTTTTTTTTCTTTCAGAATTGAATTCAGATCATCAGAATAAATCCAAAGAAGATGCATAGAATTTTCTCCTGTCATGTGAGAAATGCAAGCGCATTACATTATGCAATTTGAATTTATGGCATTTTTGTGTTTTCAAAAAGTATGCAATTTCTTGTTGTTATTTGCATAAATACTTCTTGCGCACACATATGTAATATAATATCTTTTTGCAGTATGCAAGAATTTTCTCAAGGAGGATGACTGAAACGAGATTAACAAGTTTTTAACAGTGAGAAGAACAGGAAACCAGAATTTGAAAATAAATAATAATAAAGATAATTAATTGTGATCAGAAGATTAAAATAGAGAATGCTCTGAATTGTGGTTATAACAACTCATAAAGCTTTTCAACGAAGTATCATAAAACGCCGAGAGATAGATAGATAGATAGATAGATAGAAAGAGAGAGAGAGAAAGAAATTTTACTAATGCTTATTAATCTCATTAAATTAATAAAGCAATTTGGAGATAAAGATTACAAAAATGTATACATACGAGTATTTAAGAATATCAATTTGCTTAATTTTATAACTGATAGTTGTTTACTCATTGTGTGTATAAATTCCGAACAATATGTGAAACAACAAAGACAGCCGATTTTATGAAACAATTATCATAAAAATTCTGAAAAATTTTGAAATAATTCATTAAATTTTCTGTACCTAATATAAATTGACCTGGATGAAACCGTGAATTTAAGAAATCACAATTGTTTCTTCATAAATTCAATCTTCAAAGCTCTTCCAAACTCTTCTTCGCCGTTTTAAATTCTTTAAGAAGTCTTCAAGATGATAATTTTGCACAATTTTGTTTGAAACGTTGTCTAGTAAGCGGTATTTTAATTTAATTTTCGTATTAATAAGTAACGCCGATCACCCGTCACGTTCTTCTCGTCGCAGGAAATCCTGGAGAGTCAACGATCGACGACGCGAACCTGCGAACTTTTTGATCGAAAATAGGTGTAAAGATTCTACAGAGTATCAAGAGATTCTTTCGACGAGTGGAGTCACCGCTTGACTGATCGAAACTACACGTAGGATTCAGTTTTGTTTACTCCCAAAGCCGGCTTGTTCGCAGTGGCGCCTGCGCGCAGAAATAATTGTCATCATTGTCATCCATTAATTATTATTAAAATTTATCAAAAACATTGCTAATGCAAATGTTAGATAAGAAAATATAATTCAATTAAATTATATACTTTTACAAAATTCTTTGCGTAGATTGTTATAACTTTGGTAATTTTACAATAAATAATTATTTTATTAAAAATAAATTGTAATTAAACATTTTAATTATATATTTTTTATTGTTAGAAATTAATATAATAAGAAAGTAATATATATTAAAATCATTTGTATGACTGCAAACTGTTTGTCTTTCTGTGTCTTGCAAACGGATTCGCGCAAAACTCCAATTCGTTGGCATGCGAATAATTATGAATAATGCATGTTACATGTGCTTTTTTGTATACAAGACAGCATACCGGTCAGGAACGATCTGCGTTAAATAAATGCCCTGCCCTTTCAAAGATGCAGGACACAATGAAAGGACTACCAAGGAATGGCAATGAACTTTGAATTTGTCAAGAACTGGATGCAATCCAACGATTGTGGCAAAATGATAGAAATTTATCTGGTTTCGATTATCAATTAAGAATTAATTCTATTAACTATAAACAGAAGAATTCTTCGGAAAATATATGTTAGATAGTCCAATGAATAAGTACATAAAAATTGCAAGTCAACTGCATATAGTTATGTTTCTTTTCTTTTAGTAAATTGATTATCTTTTAACTTTCTTTGTTGGTTTTTTTTATATTTCTTTTAATTATATATATTACTTAACGTTCCAAATAAAAATATATTGATTTATACACTCTTGGAAAGCTACTTAATAATAAAAAGTATTCAACATAAAGTTACATAAAATGATAACAAAAAATGTTATCATTATTAAAAATATAACTTTATAAATCATAAATTTGTTATTATACATTGCAAATCTTTATTTATACGATGCAACTTTTTTTTTATACAACTTTTAGCAATTTTTTAGTGACGCACGTGTCAATAGCGTGAACGAATCATCTGTATTCTCGCGAGTCAGGATGTGCTGCTTAAAACGAAGGTTTATCTTTACATGGTAAGCTATATAAACATACAATAGTCGATATCGAAGCTAACAAGGAAATTAATTTAAATAATGCAGTTGCATTGGTGCCATTCTTGCATAATAAATACTTAAATTGTAATGCATATGACAACTTTACAATCCGCGACGATAATTTTTGTTTTCTCACTAATTATCGCACTAGCAGATCAGAACGTCCTGATGATGTTCACAAGACGTTCACAGGATATATAAGATGTTCACAAAACACCTCCAGGATGACCCCAGAATGCGGTGAGCTCTTTCCTATACTACTATAAAAAAAAATTGATTAGATTGATAGATTTCAAAAAAGCATCATTGCAATGGGTCAACAAATTTAAGACGAATTTTGATTTTTTGTAAAAAAAATCTGTCTACTTCTCTCAAGAAACAACATGAAATCGAAGAAACTATGAATAAAAGATGCCGAATTTATCTTGATTTCGTTGATAATATTTATTCAAAGTTTGATGCAAAAATGAAATATTCAATACTGATCAATCAGTACTTAATTACACGCCATTTTCCAAATCAATTGATATACGTAAAAGTCATAAAATTGAATGTAATTAAAAAAGATGTCAGACATTTCTAACAATGCAAGTAAATTGAAATAAAGAAAATTGAGAGACATTTAATTAACGCACCGAAAAAAAAGAATTTCTTTTTAGGTAATCAATGGAACGTTAAAGATATTTAGAGAAATTCAATATATATTTTTTCTCTTAATGTTAAAATGCATAAAGCATATTAAATTAATTACATAATCCTTGTTACAATTGAATAAATTAATATAAAATAAAGAATAATGTTCGCTAAAGGTGCTAAAAATATCATCTAATTTAATTTAAAAAATAATAAGTTAATTATTTGTTAAGAAAACAGGTGTCTATAATATTTATTACATTTTGACATATTTAATATAATTTGTCATTTCTACAATAAAATTAATTATATATTAATAGAATAAAATGAAATATACTTAAAGTATAATTATAAATGTACTACAGGTCTTATAAGTCACATCATGTATATTTATACCTGACAACCTGACGCATACATATTTAATCATAAATGTGAATATACATCTTTAATTCAATTATTCACCATTACTAATTATTAAAACAAACTTAAAATGTATTTTTAGCACTTAATTAGTATAAATTTTATCAGTATATATATAAAATGTATAATGTATATATACCTATATAAAATTTATGATTATATATATCATATAGCGATTGCAATGTAAATGACTATTTAATAATAATCGTTGCGTAAATTTGAATAGATATCGTTCTTAATAATCTTAATAGTCAGTGTGTTGCCGTTACAATGTGTGCATTTTTGATAATGCGTTAGATAAACCCGTGTGAAACTGGCCCCCCAATATTAAAAAATCGATTTTTTTTTATGCATTCGGTTGCTCATCGTTTGCTCACGATGCTCAGTTGGAATTTTCGTTTGCTCACCCTCAGTTCAAAAGATATACGAAAATTATGTTTTGGGAGGCCAACTTCACCCTAGCTCCCCAATATTAAAAAATCGATTTTTTTCTTCATGCATTCGTTTGCTCATCGTTTACTCACGAATGCTCAGTTGGAATTTTCGTTTGCATCCTTCTCTGATTCCGCTAGTACTGCATAATTCATTGGCAATTGCAGTTTCCTCGATTCTCAAGGAATATGTGTCGTGAATTGACCTATAAATCGAGATGAAGCTGTTGCGGTGTACTCCTTTCAGGTTTCTGTCCGAAACTCGTTGTAGAGTTACTGTTGCTGCTACTCCACCGTCTACTGCATTCGCAGCTCTTCTTCGCGTGTAACCACCATGATTATAGTCTTTATCACCTCTTTGTTCACTCAGTTCGTTAGTTTAAGTCCACAATCTTACTTTAAGAGGCTGTAAGCAATAAAGCTATAAGAAATTGCAGGATGATCATACTAAATTATTTTTCTCATATTGATATTTAACTGTAATTGGTCAATTTTGTAAAGTTTTACGACTTACGGTCTTTTAAAGCAAGATTGTAAACCTAGAAAGCAATTTCATCGTCAATTGCGAATTTCCATCACAAAGTCTTAATTGGAGCGAATTGTTTGAATTTTGTTAAAAATACGATGGATCATCACTTTAGGACGCATTTTTAGAGTATAAATAGTGATATAAGAGAGTGATGATAAAGTGGTAAAAGTAATTTTAACTAGTGATTGTTTTAGAAATCGTTTCTACTAAGCACTACAAATTACAGGTCGTTATTCTTCGGAGTAAAATGGTCGAATTCGCATTCTTATAATGTTTGCGAGTTGCTCGTTCTTCTTTACGTTCTCTTCGAGATCCTTCTTAATAATCAAAATATTGTCTCTCCATAAGTCGTTGTTATTTATCGTGGTTTAATTAAAATTTTAAATATAGACGTATGAATTTACTGAAATAATTATTAATATATTAAGATCAAAATTAACAGTTGTTTAAATTTGAAGCGAATTGACCATATCACAGTGGAGACCATAAGACTGTGACATGAACAGTAGCGGATCCAACATTGATATCCTTACTGCTTAAGTTTTTTTTTATGTGTTAGAACTTTTATACATTTTACTCTAACAATAAGTGACACGAAACATAGAAAAAGATGTTTAAAGAGTGTCAATAGAAAAATACGGAAATTTAAATGCCTATTGTCTTTGAAAACCGATCTAATCATGTGTACATGTAATGTTACATATGTGCGTGTAAAGTATACATATGTATGCGAAAGCCTGTGAGTGTTTTCTTCGAAAGTATCGTACTTTTCAATTTAAGATATCGTGATGTAATAATAACCACGATATTTTAAATTGAAAGGTGCAAAAGAACTTTTGTATAAGAAATGTACAAACTCTCATTTCATTATATGTAAAATATTTTTATTACAAGATAATATTTATAATAAAGAGCGATATTACTTGCATAGTAAGAATCATTAAAATAATTAAAATTTCAAACGCAATTTGATGCTCCATAAAGTAGCGAAGTGCAGCCGTTAAACCTTGACCTACTCTCGGCCTTTGCATGGTCAAGTGCATTATGTGCTAGTAGCTTCTAGAATCGAAACGGTCGGATGAAAGTGCACGCTGTTTCCAACGAAACCATACCTCTCTCTCATCCTGAACGCAACCGTTGATGTGTAATTCACACCGGCCACAAACAATATGCTCAATCTTTTGATCGAGCTCCTTTTCTATTTCTCCTTCACTGAATGTACAGTATAAACAGGAAAATCAGTGCAATAAAAAGTCTATTACATCATACAAATTGTATGCAGGGTTGGATAGATGTTGATTTAAGATTTTTTGGAAATTACGACGATTCAATGTAATATTTTGATTTAATCCTTTTAACATTATAATTATTATAATTATTTAACATTATAAAATTATTTTGTTTAATTGTTATCTTATGAGTTAGTATCACATTTAAATCTTGGACACTTCTTCGTAATGCAATAACTTTTTTGTTACAAAAATAAAAAATATTATAAATAACTGAAGAGAATTATATAGTTTAAACTATGTGCATATCAATATATATCTACAGAATTTTTATATAAAAAAAAATATTTAAATATATTTAAAATCTAAAAAAATATTCTTGAGAGATACTGTTACAATATAATAAATTTAAAATTATTGAATAAACTCTCTCTCTCTCTCTCTCTCTCTCTCTCTCTCTCTCTCTCTCTCTCTTCTCTCTCTTTTTCCCGTTTAAATACTCGATTTAAATATTTTTTTATCGTTTTCTAGTTATAAAAATTGGGAAAACATGAATAGTTAAAATTAAACTGAGATTAAAGTTGATCTACGTTGGTAGAAGTAAATCTCAAATGCGTAATTTACTCTTTTAGAATAATTTTTTAAAAATATTTTAAGGTTTTTTAACAAATACCCAACCAGTATAATCGATTTGGTCGTCTTTGTATGAACGCATGTCGGTCCCGTTATCATTTCGTCCGAGTGGGTCACCGGCACCTTGCCAAGATTAACTCGCAACCATGCATCGGACTTGTTCCGTGAGCGGACCGTTCTCAGTGAAAACTTGGTGGGGCATGCAGGGCCGGCTTGTTTTTGCAGTAAGTACCCTTTAATATTTAGAATTTAATCATTTACATTTTTATTTTATTTTATTAAATTTTATAATTTTACGCATAATAATAATAATTCAAAGAATTGGTATTTCGAAACATTTTTATGTTCAGGAATTGTATATATTAATAATACGGAATTTCACTCTTAGAATGTTGTATTGGATGGGATATTCTCTTTGGAAGGGGATCAGAGAATGTATAGTCCCAGGACGTGGTCGGCCCTGGACGTCAGATGAAGTCTGAAAGTGCCCCGCGTGCTCGCCTTTGTCGAACATGTCCATATAGTATTAGTATCCGCGAGATCGAGTAGCTTGCTGCACGTTTCTCATCGGTGACCGTCGATCATTTGCAGCAAGGATTCGATCAGTTTGCAAACAAGTTTTCTCCGTGCAGTCTTTACGCTTCCTCGCGTTTATTTCTATCCCTCGAATCTGACGATCCTCTCAGGATCGTCTCGTGGGAGTCGACGATTATTTGAGATTCTTAGAATAGTGATAATTAAAACTGGATCGACAATGAAGATCGCCACTACATTATTCCTTTTCGTGGTCGTCGGTAAGTATTGGATTAGAACAAAAGTTCGTAGCGCTATGCACTTCAAAATTCAAACAACTGTAACTTTGTTAAAAATAAACAAAATTTAAAGTTTTTCCTACAAAACCATTACTAAAAATGTTCCTAAGATTTTTTTTATTACTAGATCATTGCAGATTAATAAAAGGAGTATTTGATTCTGATTGCTTATGATTTTGTTAAAAATTATACCAGAAGGTTTGCGGGTTATTGCCGTGTCTTTCTTCATTATTAATGCCAATGTTTCATGAACCATACCGTTCACTTCATCATTTGTTAAAAATTGTCACAATTCAAAGAACAGAGTTTTAAAGTTAAAAATTTGCTCTATTGAAGTATAATTGCCAAATTTTTTAAAAAGTATTTTTAAAAACATATAAGCATGATACAAATAAAATTAGTACTACAAACTTTTTGTTCCAATCCAATAGTTTGTTTCATTTTTTTGAAATAAGAGAAATAACGTGGCTAATAATTTTTTTCATTGTTTTATAAAAAAATATATGCTCTCACTTTTATGGAAAATACATGTAAGAAAGTAATGTTTATAAACCTTTATTAAATTACTTTAGCAATGCAAATTTATTTTTTTGTCCTCACATTGAAATAGTTAAAAAAAGTAGTAATAGTAGTAGTAGTAGTAGTAGTAATAGTTAGTTATTTAAATTTAAAATTTAAAATATTTATTAAGATAAATGTCACAAAAAATTATTCAGTTACGCTATTTCTTCCGTATAAGATGCTTAAAATGCAGAACTGACAGTGACTGTCAAATACATCCGGTTACTTTATCCTTGCTACATTGATATCTTCAATTAATATATTATTTTTATTATAGCTTAGTGGAATGTTTGTATTTATCGAGCAATTGTACATTAATAAAATTATTCTAAACATTTTATATTATTATAATAATAATAATATATACCTAAATCTTGACATATACTATCAATTTTGCAGCATAAGAATTGATTCGGAAATCATAATAAAACAATTAAATAATTAACTGTTCGATATATACAAATATAAATCTTTAATAATATTTTTTTATTTCGTAAACATCGGTTTTCAAATTTTCCTGTATAATCGTGTTTCAATATACTAAAATTTTATATTAATTATGTTAATCTTTGGTTAATCAAGAAGTTTTTGATCAAACTTTATATAACTAAATTGATAACGTGTTTTATAATTTCTTTTATAATTATAAAAAGTTATCAAAATATGTACTAAATTATTAAAAAAGTTGGAATAAATTATTAAAAATATATTAATATTAAAATAATTGGAATTAATTATCTGCGCTTATTGTTTATTGATATTATTAGAGATTCGAAAATTTATTTAATGCAATATTTAGACTTGTTATGAAGTTTAAATCAACGATTTGCAGTAGAATCGAATTTGAAAGCCGATCGCGTAAAATCGTCGGCGTTTTTACATGGAGGATTTCATTATATATAGCTGGGCCTTTCTCTCAATTTTATTACGCCTTGTATGAATTGCATAATTTTATTCTGTGCTATGATTTCAACGTCTGTAAATTATTCTTAACTTGACTGCACTTGTCTCACGCTGTAAATCGATCAATTAATCAGCGTACTTCTTCTTTATTATACTAATCGTCTTATTTCCCTCTAGCGAAAAAATTCCTCCGTTTGTAATAAAGTGTATCTAGCTGTACATATGAGTATTTGTGTGACGTTATATTTTAAACAGACATATGTTTTGTGAAAAATTCACAGCATATATAGATACGTGAATTGTGCAAAAATAAAGTTTTCCGTAATTTCACGCTACTGTTTGTAATGATCTGAGCGTGACTGCAATGGTTACGCATTGTGAAAAGTAGTCGGACTCCTTCAGGTCGATGCTGTAGTACGTTGCACTCGACACATCATTATGTGTCATGATGCGTCAGAATCAGTGGAAATCTTTTAAAGACTAACATATAAATTTTTACACACAAATTTTTTATATTTTTGTTTCCGGAGACAAATAAATAAAAAGTCTCTTAACGAAATACAATATTATAGTATAAATAATATATTTCCTATGATGATGATAATCTCAGTACATTTATACTTCATACCTTTACAATAAACATGTATAAAGCAAGCATGTAAAATAGTTCAGTATGTAAAAAAAATGTATTTTTATACATATGACAAAGATGCAATAACACTTTTTTTGTTAATGTTACATGTAACATTGCAAATTAGTTACCCATCTTTGCTGTATAGCAGAAAGGAAGTTATTGAAACTAGTCGGTGTACATATCGTATATCTAATATATGTGTACATAATGTGTAAATAAAAATGATGAAACAGTATGATTAGCCATGACTCTTGTTACGTTAACTAATTTATTCTCTTATACATTGCTCAAATATAGGCTTAATAACACTTTGAAAAAATAAAATCTATTTTGCAGCTCATTATTTGATTTACTGAAATAAACACATACGTTGTAATTTTAAAATATTTGATAAATAATTACTTCTTATAATAATATTTAGAATAAGATAATGTATATAAATAAGAAAACAATATTTGATTCAAAGAAAATTAATTTCTTTCTATTATTTCTTTGTTTTCAATTGTTATATACATACACATGCATGATTTTATCTTCTTTTTATTATTACTATAAATGTTTGAAGAATTAAAATAATTTTTAGTAATATTATATTTTTCAATAATTATAAGAAAGCACTTAAATATTACATTATTTGATTTTCCGATGATATCATCGTAAAATTAGAAGTGTTTCGAAATATATTCATATAACAAAACATTTCTTACGCGATGCGTTGCGCGCAATAATAGTATACATAACGTGTAGGCGGTCAAAAATTACCGCATTGAGAAAAGTATTGCCACTGATTTTGTTCAGTGATGCAGGATAGAAAGTGCGAAAAGATTGGATGCACGCATCACAAAATGTAGAGTAGAAAAATAGAACAGGCCGCCGACGAAAGTACGTAATTTCGATCACAAGATGATTGTCATCGAAAGTGATCTAGGAGAAAGGGATTGAAGTCGGCTTCGCTTCTTCAACTATAATTATGTATTATTTTTACAAAAGTGAAGAAGCAGAGGAAAAGATACGAGTATTTGCCGAAGTACTATGAATACTTTTGTAAAAGTTGCGGCATATATGCAGATCTTTTTTTATACATGTTATAAACTTAATATGTCAATGAATGACGCGCGTAATTAAAATGCATGATAACTTTCCCTGCGATTATCAGAAAAATAATTTTTGTACTTATATCTGCAATATTATGAATTAAAGTGTAACTATATAAGTTTTCTAAGCTTAAGAATTTGGCGTTAAAGTGAAATGTGTTTTTTCGGCGGCTAAGTTATAAATCGAGGTCAATTACTTCTGTATTGACTAACTTCTTAACTGGTTGCTAGGCCGTGTTTTATTGCTAATACTGAAAATTTATGGTACACGTAATATGAATCATAGATTTTTCAGTATTGGCGGTGTATACGTATCTCGGAACACATTTATTAAATTGTTACATATATGCTATCTATTTCTTTAAACTCAATAAAGCGGTACGTGACGTGAAAACAGGAGAATGTACCGTTTTGAATGACTTTAAAATGACGACGTGCCTGCCTCAAAAATTAGGCTGCTCTGAAGAATGACCGGTTGCTTCTGTCAATAATTCTTTTACCGAGATACGCGGGATGCGTATTTGGGGAATCAGGCCAACCTGTTTACATAAATGTCATCTGTGCACAACTTTCTATTTAGTTACGTCCAACAATACTATTGTTGTTAAGTTGACATCAGTCATTTATTATAAATCATAATATTGATAGATTTTTTTAGTTATATCGTATTATTTCAAATCAGATATCGTAAATAAAAATATTTTGAATCCAATGATCTGTAATAACATTTACAATTTATTTTAGATTACAAATTATTTTATGTGTGTTTCTTTTATAATAATGAACACCACAATAAGATATGAAGAATATATCTCGGAAAGTGAAATGTTATCTACTTTCCTTCATTGAACGATTTTATGATTAATGATTTATGCATAATTTAATGGGTCGTAGAATGTTTATTATTTTATCGTCAACAATTGTTAACTATGAGAGGAGAGATTGGCATAAGTTTCTAATGTCACGTTGATATTTTCTTCTTTTTTTGTAGAATCGAGATTTGATTATAGCGCAAAGTAAGATAATAGAGTAATATTATCGGAGTGGCCGGCAGTCAAGGTGAAGGCCAGTCTTAGAAAAGTATTACACGGTTTTGCCCGTATATGCGATTGTTATGTCGTTTGACGATGAGAATCTCGGTTAAGTGAAGAAAAGTGAATTTCGCCATCGTTCGCAGAACCCTATATAACTCTTGAGAATCATATCGTGACTCAGTTACATCAGACATCCCTCAAAAGCGAAACAGCGAAAGTATGTGCAAGATTTGTACCGCCAAATATCATTGTCCCCATTTTGGCTATTTATTTCAAATTAATCTAATTATTATAACATTAAAGAATGGGTTTCTTTGATATCATCAATTTTTTGTTGAAATATTAATTATTTTTTTGTTGCAAGATGAATAATGTACGTATCTTGTATATTTTTCCATCAAATATCTAATTGTTATATTACAATTGAATTAGCATGTATATAACAATACTTTATTTTTTATTATATTATATTGGTGGACATAAATACAAATTAATAAACCTTATACATGTTCATTTAACTGCGAATGTTATTTTGAATATAATTAATGATCGGATAGCATCTAATTTATCACAAATCATGGTGAAATTTCGCAGCTTTGATTTCTTTTGCTTTTCACTATCATGAATGACACACACGCGATGTGTCATTACTAATAGTGTTCTAAAAAATGGGTTTACATCCGTTTATCGGACTGGAACGTAAAATTTCTATTCAAAGATAATTTCTCACATTACGAAACACCGTTCGTTTCGTCGACTTTCGTGCGTCACAGTACAGTACGATTGTATAATAAATCCGAAGTAAGACCACAGTACCAAACAGTTCCGGCTTCCCTTAGCTGTATTTATATATAATAAGGAAGTTTATCAACAGACTACGAGAAATCATTAATCTATCATGTCAATTATTAAGTTCATTTACGCTATGACAATTTGAATAGGTACTCTTCAACGTTTGCATAATTTCTTTTATGAAATTTTGTTATTTCCCATCCAGTTGCTTTCAATTAAGAAAAAAAAGATCTTAAACCATCGATTTTCTCCAGTCTGCGAAGAACGCTTTTGGAAGAAGAGAATGATAATTACTATTTTTACAATGTTTTTCCTTTCATAATTAAATAATTATTTGATGACAAAAATTTTTCTGTTTGCAATGAATGACTGTAATATTATATTGACTTCAATATTGAAATCGGAAATAATTTATAAATGATTGCGATTAATATTTATATCCAAACATAGTAATAGTAAAAGTATCAGTCGAAAATTAGAAATTTGAGAAAATTCTCACAATTTTGATATTGGAAAGAAAGCAGTTTTGTAAGACATGGTGTCTGGTCAACACCAATGTGTTTAGTCAGGTTTCAAGTGGGTCACTAGGCTATGGCCCAACGGCACGCCTTCGACTTGGTAAATATTCCTTAAACAAATTCCGGAAATACCTTTCACGACGTTTGTGGTGATTGTCCCGCAAAAATACGTTCCAATTTTTGTAAAACCTACTTATTTGATATGCGTGGATTATTTTAATATAATTAAATGATAATATAATTGATGCATTATTGTACAGTCATTCTATAATCATCATTACAATAAGTGTAGACAAGAAGTTAATTATGTTTGTGGTGCATGATATCATCTCATTACAAATTCTATTAAGAGAAAAGAATGTATGTTCATATCATTAAAAATAGAAACCTATTGCCATAAAGTAAAGGTCATTTTGATGAATTTAATGGCATTTCGTCTACAGTCATTTATTGTCGCCAATATGTCTAAACAAAGAGAAAACACGTTGACATAAATCACTATTATTTTTTTTTTTATCGTAATAGTTATGGTGAGCGACAAGGCTATTTCTCTTTAAAATAATCTTTGAGAAAGGAGGTAAAGAAAGTAAAGATTTTCATAGAGTTACTTTCATTTATACAGCAGAATTGATATTTTTATATTAATAAATGTAATGGTTAATAAATATAAATAATTGTTTAAATTTTTAGGAATCGACGATTTATAACAGAATTAAATCTTTAATATTATTTTATTATTTGCATATGTAGCATGTTAATTTATTAATTTATTAGATATTATATATCGATATAGATATTATATATACGCATAATATATAATAAAATTAAAAACTAAAAAATATTATGTGATAAACATTAGCAATATTAGTTAAATTAAACTTTTTTATTGGAAAGATATTTTTTAAAGATTACTATTAAAATACTAATATTTATCTTCTTTTAATTAATTTATTTGATTGCTAAACTCTTTTTTTTACCTAAAAGTACGTCTTTTTTAAAAATATGACGTTAACAGACGATGAAGAATCAATAGCACAGAATACGCAAGTTATTTACAAATATGTGCCCTTATTCAACATTCATTTTTAACAATCATTCTTTAAATATTATATTTTTATTATTTAATATATCAAAGTAAAAATAAATTCATACATGTTTAAATGTATTATCATCATATCATTATTTTGTTATAATAATTAATAATAATAGATAAACTATACTTATCAATGTTAAGGCTGAATACAATGTAATAACTTTTTAATGAAAATTTCTTTTACACTTAATGTTCATAATTTATTTTATATTAACGAATGTAAATTCTTCTATTATCTTTTGCTTAATTTATAAATAGTTAACAACAAAAGTTACAAATTAAAATAAAAATTCGATAATTGAAAGTGTATGTAAATGCATGTAAGAGCTTGTTAGGCATCATTAATATAACATGCAGCTTGAAACATATGATACTTCAAGACTCATGAAACTATTTATCTTGGAGCATAATGAATCATGCAGATCGTCATTCCGGTTTCGATGGATCAGAAAAATGATCCATGGCTTTGTTTCTTCCGGTTCTGCTTGCAGGATGTACGTGGCGAGAGGCACTAGGCACGTGTGTGTTTCAATCGGACTTCGGTTTTGTTCTAAACTGCGCTTTCAAAAAGTCCGGTCTCTTCCGGGTCAGAAATCTCGGAGGTGTAAAGGGTTACGTCGGCCTGGGTGAGTTGAATATGGGAGCGATCATGATCGTCAATTCAATTAAATACAATTCAATAATCATGTTTACTGATAGATCAGTCTCCAATCTGATTTGGTCGATTAATTTCACATTGGAGATTGTAAAGAAAACAAACGACCTTGAGAAGATATAATTATCGCATAAACTGATTCAATTGAACAAATCTCGTCTAATCCGAGACTTAAATTTGTACTAATGAAGTAAACCAAACCTCTTTAAATCATTGTTAATCATTTTCAGGGATTTAACTAATTAAGAAAATATTAAATTTTATTATAAATACCGTTTTTTTAATTATAAAATCTATTATATATATATATATATATATATACATAGGTAAAAACTATAAATTTATTATTTAAATCATTTTATGAGATACTTTATAAAAATTTTAATTAAAATTATGTTTTAAATAAATTAATTTAAACTTAACACAATAATGTCCGCTTCTACCGATGTATGTAGTATAATTTTTATCTCGGTTCACACACAACTAACTCTTCATCTTTTTCTAGCCATAAGAATTAGATATAAAGATGAAGAGTAAGTTGAACTGAGATTAAAATTAATTTACATTAGTAAAAACGAATAAAGGTAATAATAATATATTTATATATGTATAATTAAATCCTTTAAGATTTAATTTAACTTAACGATATAAAGTGTAATTTAATATTATTATATTGCTAAGTAATGAAAATGCTTATGTTTTGATGTATTTTTTCGATTGTTTTTTTTTTAATAAAAGACAAATTGTATTCGATCTTTTAATATATTGTATAAATTGTTTTGGAGTTCAATTTACTGTAACGAAAGTTTTAAATTGTCAATATATCTAATGTTCTATTTACAGAGACAGCAATAAAATTTCTCAAGAACGAATTAAGATTCGTATCACTTGATAACAAGTAAAATAAACGTGAAACGAACTTTGCTCAAGAAATACCCATCTTTCATAAATTGCGAAACATTCTCAGTGCATAGTAAATGCAAATGTGGTGATTTCTAAATTATACGTGACCTGCTTTAACCATTTCTTTTTGTCAGTAGTTTAAGAATTATGTTTTTACAGATTTATGTTCATACATATTTATTGCGTATACATTTTCTTCACACAAATGAAATAAAGCGACTTGAGTGTTACGAAATTTTTGCCCATGCGTTATTTGCGTGTGTGCTGATAGATACATCACTACCGGAAAATGCATCCAATCGCGTGCGATTGTTTCATAAAGTTCCTTTTAGAAAGGATATGACAAATACATTTAAGTAATATAACAATTGTCATGTCATAATTTGACAGTAAGTCAAAGCAATTATTAATTAAATCGAATATCTACAATCTTATTTATAATTTTCTACTTTCTATATTTATTATTTTTTATATTATTTGATGTTGTAAAACAATCAGTTTTTATCGTTTTTGTATTAATTTGTACTGTTATATATATAATTATCGAAAATATCTTACTATTTAATTTCTTACCGTGTAATTAATTTAAATTAAAATTACAATATTTAATCCACATTAAATAATCTTAATAAATTACTTGCAAAGAATATTTACAAATAAATTAATATTGTCTCAATATTAATAATTGCAACTGCGTTATTATTAAAAGGATTATTATGAAATAAGATTTATATAGACATATGATTTATATATACATAACATGTAATAGCTTAACCTGCGAATGTAACTCGCGTTGGATGCCACCCTTTGACCGATGTCGTGGTTTCACGTTTTTAAAGACGCACTAGCATATGGATGATGATCTATTCATCGCCTTGGCCTGGTCAGTTGTAAACTAAATATTCATCATACATCTTCGTAAAGGAAGAGCTTTCGCAACGAAGACAATTTTTATTTAATTTATGCAACTAAGGATCAAATGTCGACAATAAAAATGAGCGGTTATAAGCGTTAAAATGACGCAATTTCTTTTTGCACAATATCTACCGAGTTCAGTTAATTTATTAGCGTTTCATTTGAGGTACATGCTACTGTTGGTTGACATGTATTGTGGTGTAAATGAAGATACAATAAAGAGAGATTTCATAAGAATCTATTATATATAGTTTATAAAAAATTTTAATATAAATAAAAATGAATGTAAAACATTGTAAATAGAACGATGAAATTCTGCTTACAATGTAGACATAATTATACATAAATATAATCATAAAAATAAATAATAGGAAGAGAAATTGGTGCATTAGAAATAGTTTTGAAAATTTGCTATTTCTATGTACTGACTGACTACTTCATGTATATCTATGCTTTATTATACACGTCTCTATTCTCTTAACATACTTATACCAAGCTTTCTACAATAATGCTATCTTCTCCTCTTTGTAAATAAAATAAATCGCTGTGTATTGCTCTTTCTTCTCACAATATTATATATATATTTTCAAAGATTTAAGTATTCCACTTTGCACTTCTAATTAGTAAAATTAATTCAATTTTGCTTGGTTACAGGATTTTCCTTAGGAGACGAACTAGGCTTTAGCCAATCACTCTCCAATTTGGAAAGTAGCAAAAGAAGAAGCGTTCAAACGAACAAAATTAATGGAGTTGCGTTTACTCCTTTGAATGCAGTAAGTAAAAAATTCCAAAGGAACTAATTTCATGCCCGTTTAATTACGTAAGGTATTCAAAATGTCAAAATATGCCAATTATATAATTATAATATATGTCATATATGTATGTATACATACATATGTACATATGTATATGTATATATATATTTTTATCTGTATATAATATCTGCACAACAAAATACATGATCGTTCAAGTGAATTGAATGGGATGACGATTTTACTTTCGCTTATCATCTATTTCGCATTTATTTGTTGTATTTTCTACTTTCCTTTCTCCGAAGCTCTCTGCACCAACACTAACCTTAACACGATCGCTTACGTTATACTTTCGGACTGAACATCCTGTATGGTGATAAATGCATCTAAATGTAAACGGTCACCACTCCAATCGACTCATGGAAAGTCCAATGCAGACGAGGATCAACGTGAAAGCGTTCACTCGATCGTTATTCATGCAGGCGATATCCCCTCTGGAAATCCGCTTTGACCATTCTATACAGTGCGCAATCTAATTGCATCTGCTCAGGATGCAGCCTCTTGATCTCGCCTCGCGGTATATACGTAACGATCAACGATAATCATAGGATTATCCAGATAGTATTCAAGTACCCTAATAGTAATATATTCTACAATATCGTTACTAACTTTTCATTTCGTATAGCCGCTTTATCAAAGAAGAGATCACTTAGTGCATCTGTTATTTCACAGCTGACATTTTGCTTAAAGAAATTTTAATCTTTATCACAAATTTTAATCATTATATAGATGTAATCTGATTAAAAATGTCGTAATCGAATACAATAAAGAAAATTTTGAAATAAATTACACTTATATAAGAGTGTTATTACGTATATCATACCGGTTTTCATTACCTTCGTGATTGTATGCGAAACATATTTACTCGCCAGATCTACTTTTCACTATAAATTATTTAACGTAAAGAAATTATTGAAGCGACTGTGATATATTGATGCTTTGTTCACCTCTAGAGAAATATTTAGGTCGGAGATCGAATAAGATGGATCGGTTTTTCTATCGCTACAAGAAAATCTAAATTACATGAACTGCCCATATCGGCCTTGTCGCAACTGGTGCGTGAATGTCGCTCCGGCGGCATTCACATCACATACACAGTTTATGTTAAGTATAAGTTTAGACTGTGATTTTACTGACATTTCTTCAAGCACCCGAATGAATGTGCAACTTTCCACAAAGTGCAATTTATATTTTAAAGTATATTTTAAATTAATAGAGTTAACGTTTACAAATTAGGCTCAAGAAATAATATTTAAAACATTTTTTCTCACTTTTCACTAAATATATAGTTATTAATTTTTTAGGCAAGCAATCGGGATGACATCCGTGCAGGATCAGTAAATAACCGTCAAGTAGTACCGCCCTTCAAGCCGTTGCCTATCGGAACGGTCAGACCGATGACCCAGCAACCTGAACGTCAAAAACTCATAGTGAACGCAACAGCTCTTAAAACAGCACCAGTGATTTCAGCGATGCAGCAAGAAATACTGCGCCAGCATCACCAACGAATTCATCAAGAAAATAAAATGAAGCAACAGCAGAGAATACAACAGGAAGCGTTGGCGGTACAGATATTAAAACAACAACGTCTGCAACAGCAGGAAGCTATGAGACAACAACAGATACAGCAACAAAGGATGCAGCAACAACAAAAACAACAGCAGCAGCAAATGTTCGCACAACGACAACAAATTATGGCAGTTGAAAACAAGAAGGACCAACTGGTTATGGTGATCAATTTTAGTTTAATCTCAATATTTAATATTGCTCTTGTATTTAATATTTTTCTAAGTTCGATTTAATTAATATTATTTTAAAAACTTTGAGCAATAATTCAAGCAAAAAAAAAACTTCTAGGAGAAACTGACCAAAAACTGGCTAGTTTCTATTATACCTTCTTTAGTTTACAGTAATTATTTTAGTCATTGTAAGTTGAGTAATTGGCCAAGATACTTAGTTAGGTTAGACTGGTCAGCCGCTAGTTAGAAACTAGTTAGATTAAAAATAATCCGTAAGTAGCTTTGTTCGCATTGCTTACATTTAGAATCTTTGCTTTCTCTTTTTTTAATACCAGAATGTATATTTATCTTGTTTTAAGTTCAAAAAATTTTTAGAGAATTTAAACAACGAGAGTAAAAAGAACAGCTAATTTTCATTTATTAGAAAAATTTGAATTATCTTGATTCTAATTTTTTGGTTATAAAAAAATTAATTCCACCAGATCAGATGGAACGTTTAAAATTATGGAATTTAAAATATTTAATATCTTTTTTTAATAAATAAAAAGAAAAGATCAATTAACATTTGGAAAAATTAAGGGTAATTTGTATCTCTCTCTCTCTCTCTCTCTCTCTCTCTCTCTCTCTCTCTCTCTCT
>NW_017279354.1:811965-844014 GCF_001594065.2 Cyphomyrmex costatus | reverse complement strand
TCTCTCTCTCTCTCTCTCTCTCTCTCTCTCTCTCTCTCTCTCTCTCTCTCTCTCTCTTTCTCATTATTTACAATATTACTATATATTTTCAAACATCTGACAAACATGTTAATGAATAATAATTTGACATTGTATAAAATACTGTTATTAATCAGATTTAAGAATTTTATACTATTTTGGAAAGCAGTTAATAATAATATAATTTTATTTTTTGTTTTACACGAAAAATTTTGTTTTCGATCAATTAGACATTTGCTAGAAACTAGTTAATATAATTAGTTAAAAACTTGCTAGATTTACTATATCCTAGTTATTATCCAAACAAACATCGCCCAAACTGACCTGATTGCTATATCAAATTACTAGACCAATTAACTAATAACCAAAATTTCTAATCAGTTACTAATTTTTAATTTATTTTCTATTTGGACAATTCGCTACTCGGATACTTTATCAAACATATGTACATATTTTTAGCTCTATGGGTTTGATTATTCTAATAAAAAACTCTTTGAAAATTAATATCATACTTGATTAAATCTTGGTAATAATATATAGCACATCGTATTTGTTCGTCTCTGTAATTTAAATAATTTTTCTGTTCTCTCCACAGCCACAAATGATAACTGTGACGGGAGCGTTGCCGAAACTACCTATCATCGCCTCAATTCCACCAGTTGGTATGATCGAAGCCGAGGCTCTTCCATCATCAAAAGCAACGGCTAATTCAATATCATCAAACGTTGGTTTGCCACCTTTCATTGCGATGCCGCAATCATCATCAAAACTCACGGACAGAATCAGTGGTAGTAGCACTCTTTTACAGGACTCGGATAACGAAGTATCGAAAGACGATTTCACACAGGTATAATTGCATTTAATGACAATAATTTTATTAAAATTCTACATTATAAATATACAATATTATTCAATATATAATATAATATATGATATCTTGTTTATTATTATTATAGTTATTGTAGTAATGGTATTGAAATAAACTACAACAATGTTAAATTACATGCATCTTATCGAAAACTTTGACGTAACACTCAATAAAATGTTACAATATTTCAATAAGCCAGATAGATATCTGTGGAAATATACTTAAAGATTATGAGTTTAAATATTATTACTATTTTTGTATAGCTACCATTGCCGAGCGACGAGATGGCTGCTTCGGTGAATGAAATGACGCTGCTGTCGCTGCAACCTCTTTCTGCAACTGATACTAGTCTTCAACAAAACGAGAAACGACAATCTATACAACTACCTAGTAATTTACCTTCCTTGGCACCCATTCAAGGGATGGAAACTTCGTTGAAGGCTCTCGCAGAAGCAAGTAATATTACTCTAGAAGCTCTGGAAGCAGCAATTCATCTGAGACAGCAACAGCTTCTTAAAAAACAACAGGCACTTACAAGTACTACCAGTACCACCACAACATCCACACTTCCACCTCTTAAAAGGTAAATTATTTCTAATTAATACTTCGAATTTTTTTAACAAATCTTTTAAGCAAAAATTTAATTATTTGAAAAAAGGTAAAATAAACAGGTCTTTATTTTATAAAAATAAAATATATTTTGTGTAAAAAAATCTACTTAATACATTTCATGTGTAGTGTTTTATCGTACTTATGTCGTATACAGTATACAGAACAAACAAAATTTTGCTGGAAAAGTAAAAATAATTTTTTGAACACAAATTTGAAAATAATTTTGGAACATCAAAATATAATAACTTTATTGGAAATTCAAACTAATAGAATATCAAAATTTTATATATCATGATCATCATATTTTAAATTTCTAATAAATTATTTTGATAATTCAACAAAATTATTTCAAATCTAATCCAACAAAATTTTAGATTTTTCAGCAAAATCATTTTTCCTTATAAAAGACAATTATACGATCACTGAAAAGGAAAATTCAATTTTTCTATTTACAGTAAATACAATTCCGGAGCTACTAAAGTGATGAATGCGCCGCGGGAATACTATCCTGTTGGATATGACAAGAACTTTGACGATAATTTTGCAAGTCGCGTCGATCTGCCGGATACGAGCTTCTATTGTGGTGAACAAAAGCATTTCCCGGGTCTTTATGCCGACGAAGACTTGGGATGTATGGTGAGGCTTTTAAAAACTACATTACATTAAAGCAATCTTAAGAAAAGAATTTAATTAGTTTTATTTAATGTGCTCTACTGAAATCAATTTTTGTGTGATTAGGTTTTTCACGTTTGCGCACTAACAGACGATGGTCTAATCATGAAGAGTTTTCTGTGTCCAGAATCGACGTTGTTCGATCAAACGATTCTGAAGTGCAACTGGTGGTTCTATGTAGACTGTAAATCTTCAAAGAACTTGTACGACAGTAATATACCCATCAGTAAGAGCTACCAGCTGATGAAAGCCTTGGCATTTTTCTCAGCATATAAAAATCACGATAACAGTACAAACAATCCAGAAGAAAGCGAAGATAATTCTTGAACCAGCAGCAGATTAATCAAAAATTTGTAGAATTAATCAAAGATTTATAAGCTCAATATTCAATATCTGGAAATCATTTTGTTTCCATGATACAACGTCTCATCTAGTTTAAAACACTTTTTTATTTGTATATACATAATTTATTTTGTTAATAGAGAATGTAGTAAGTAAGTTTATATTTTAGAGAGAATGTAAATAGTACACGTTCCTCGTTCATTGTTGAATAATAATATACAATATGTTTTGCATAAAATTTCTTGCAATAAATTAGAGGGTTGAAATAAAAAAGCAGAGAAATAGAAGGTAAGTGAACAACAAGGAATTGAAAAAGCGTAATATTTATTAATGTTGAATGTATAAATGTATATATATTGTTATGCGAGAACAGTGCGGATTTAATTGCTCCGTCAGATCATTACAACAAATCGGCAATTGCACAATAACGGCAATACGCGATCTCAGTCTCTTTTGTTTCTTTATCAAACATCTTTTTTATATAAAGTTATTGACGAAATCATGTTAAATTGCTCTGCAACGTGTATATCTACACTTCTATACATAAAAAACGTACAAAAGTTTTATCTATCAATTATTAAAAATTATTTGTACCAATAGACGATAAAAATAGAGTTATAATTGGCGATATATACTATAACAGGAAACTACTGAAGGCAGTTTTTTGTATTACAAAGTCATAATGAGCATGATTGTCGGGAGGATTTCTATTCAAAATCCTGCTTGCCTCGAGAACACGACAGACAGCAAGATTCTTTATAAAATTGATAAGAGCATAGCCGAGCTTGCGTGACTAAATTGCAGTTAGCCATTTTGTCTTTACAAACTGGATTGTCTTCGACACCTAAAATAGATAAAATGTTAATACATAATACATTAAAATACTATTTTATATAATTTGTTATATGAAGGATTACTTTAGAATACGGTTGAAAAATCTCTAAAATTTTGGTAGCTACAGAGATCTAAAAATAATTTCGTTGAACCATCAAAACAATTATGTAGAATGCTTAAACTAGTTGCTAGAATGTTAAAATTTTATATATACATATATATATAATATATAATATATAGCTCAATTTTTAGATATTTTAACAAAACGTTATTTTTGTACGTGTAGACTTACTAAAATATTAACAACCGTATAATATTTATTAATTTTCGATATTTTAAACTTATAAAAATTCACTTAACCATTCGTTATCTCGGGATCATCATGAACTTGAAGAACCTTGTGAGAATTTTCAGGCACGTGTAAATCGTCTCTACAAACATAATCGTTACATATCCTTCGAGATACTGGTCGATCCTCTTCTCGGCAGTGAAGCTGATATGATTCAGGTAATTGACCATCCGAATTTAGACATCGGACTTCGCGTTTCTGAATATCTTTACCGCAAGATCGTGAACACTGCAAATCGATTTTTGAAAGTAATTAAAATTTGTTAAGTTCGATATGTATAGCCTTTAAGATTTTAATTTCAAGATTTTAATATAATAAAATAAATTTTTACCAGCGTCCAATCTGATGTAAACCAATCAGAGGTGCAGGTACGCTCTCTGCATGATTTTCTAATCTCCGGTTTATTCGCAGGACAATTCATGTCTAAGACAACACGTAAAGAACCTCGAAGGGTTGTAACACATACAACGTCTCTAACTTGCTCACCTTCATCGCAACTTGAAGAACACTATAAGAAATAAAATTATTTTCGACACAATATTGATAATTAAAATAAAAATATTTTTATATTAAAATAATTATTATATACATAATAGAGCAGATATAATTATAAATATTCTTTTAAATTTTTATAATAGTACATAAAGCATGTATTAAGTATCTACACACAATACACATATCAACACATAAAATTATAATCTCTATCTTTTTGTGATACTACTTTTTACTTTAATATTTAAAATTTTTATGGATTTTTATAGACTCTTTTTATGTAGACAATTATATTTAAGCTTGACCTCCGTCCACGGTCCTGTGAACCACTGACCACTGCAAGTTCTGTTACTCGAACAATCTCTGGAAATCTCAGGTCGACTTGATTCATTGCAACGTTCTTCGTTAGAGTTTGTTTCGCAAAGAACTCTCCTAGTCTGAACACCAGTTCCACATTCTGCCGAACACTAAAATCGATAATTATAGCTAGTCAATAAAATTAATATAAAAATTTTTTAATCTACGTAATTTTCAAATAATATTTTAGATAATATAATAACTTAAAAATTGTGCTTATTATATTTTTGGTCAATTCTTCTGTTAATAAATTATTATTATTATTATATATTGCAAATAAGCTAATTATAGATTATTTTTATTAGAACGATTTTTTTCTTATACAGTTTGTAAATGGTAAAAGTGTTTTTAATTCACCTGATTAGACCACTCAGTGAATAACCACTGCGGGCTCTGAAGCTTCGCAGAAACAACGTTTAGTGGCGTTGATTTCACGGGACACGATCCTGAATCGCATGTTTCATATGCCTCAGGTTTTTCTAAGAGATCACATGGAATATCTTCAGTAGCACAAGTTACGATCCTCGTTCTTTTTCCCATGCCACAGGACACGGAACACTTTATAAAAAATAACATTACAAGTTACAATTGTTTAAATAATTATTAAAAATTGCTCTCTCTCTCTCTCTCTCTCTCTCTCTCTCTCTCTCTGTCATTGAAATATTTATATGTTTATTAATAATTGTTTATAACAGAAAAGTTTGAAAAATTCTTTTAGAAACTATCTTTTTATTGGTGGAAATTCATTTATATGTAAAGACATTCAATGGACATCATTTGAAATATTTTTAGTCAAAACTTATGGTAATTAGTGTCGTGTTTTTTCTAACATAATATTGCTCTATTATCAAATTTTATATATTATATCGTACGTTTTATTTTATTTGCCTCTCTTATATGTAACAAATTAATATATTAACTTAATTAATTTTGCATATATGTGTTTGTGTGAACAAAATTACCTGAGACCAAATACCAACGGTCCATTGAGAAGTCGATGATTGAAGAGATGTCTGCGTCGACGTTGGTCTAATCTCCTCGCATGCTGGCATCTCACACACTTCGCTTGTCGGCAGATTTCTCAATTCTGTGCAGGCGCCATCAGCAATTCTCATCGTTAACGACGTTTTTACTTCCTGTACACACTCGAGTTCTCGTGTACGAACCCCAGTACCGCAAGAAGTAGAACAGTCACTCCATGGTCCGCCTCGCCATCTTTAAAAATTTTTTGAAAGATTTTTTTTTTATAATATAGAAAAAGTGTGTTAAATAATTAATCAGATTTTTGCAACATTAAAAACAAATTTATTCATTATTTGTCAATAGTAATAAAATTTTAGTTTAAATGTAATAAATGTATAATTATATTTGATATGAGAAACTTCTTATGTATCGGAATATAAATTAAAATCAGGTTACCTGGGAGGACATGGCATAGTATTACATTTGAGATGAATTTCATGCAGCTTTTCTATCCCATGGCATTTCTTTTCCGGTACGGGCTGCTGTGTGTGCTCTTTGATACACACGTGTCTGAGTACCTGTACACCTTATGTAACATACAGAAACTCTTTGTCTTCACAAATACTCTCTACATAATTTATTACGAAACAAACTAATTATCAGTTTAAATCTTATTTACCTCCACCACATGATTTACTACACTCGCCGTGACCAATTGCTTTCCAGATGAATTTTCTTTTTCTGTAACGTCGTGGTGAATACGGTAGCGATGTTACATTACTCATCGTTAGTCCATTTTCAAATCTAAAATTAGATTTTTTATGATTATTTATCTGCTAGATATGAAATTGGTAAGCATGTGCACGTTGCTTATTATCAAAAGATAGATTATGCCTACACAGTAAAAAACGTATATTTGTATTGGAAATTGGCATATCTCCATAATTTGTTTTATAAACTATGTTAACATTATCCTCTTTGTGATTATTCTTTTTACACAATATTTATTGTTTTCTAACATATTTATTTTATATTATATTAAATAAACACAAAAATTGAAGTAAACCGTTTGGTACATGTGTTATATTCGGCACAAATTTTATTCAACGGTGTATATTTTATTTTCGGATAAATTAAATATATATTAATTTATCAAATGAACCTCTTACCTTTTATTTTGTAAACTATGCTCAACGCCTTTATTGGAAACTATAATCAAACAATGTTTAACTTTTAATAATTTTTTATATATATCTCACATATGATATTTATTATTTTAAAAAAATACTTTTATAATATCAATTTTTGTTTATTTATCAAATTGTCTTTTTAAGGAAAGTGAGTTAAAAAATTATACATATAAATAAAATTAGTAAACAATAATCATTTATCTGCTGCTAAAAAAATTTTTTTAATTAATAAAACTTAATATTTTTGAATTACATTTTTAAAAGTATGTGTTGTTATAATGAAATAATACCTGCATTATGCGGGAAATGATTGCTTCTCGGTAAATTTGTATTTCCAGGAATTCGATATCGATAAACAATACCAGGATTCGGTTCCTGGTATAAAACCTATAAATTAACAAAAATTATAGTTTATACTGCTTTACATAAATCTTAATTATTTTTAATTAAAATCTATTATAAAATTTTTTTAATTATTAAATTATCAGATGATTTGTAATTATTGAATTTTAGTATTATAACTGAAAGTACAAGAGTACGCAATTTAATCATTAAACATAGAACTTATACGATTTATGACAATTGTAGTGGAAAATCAGCAGTGAAAGGGTTAAATGGAACTCGGTTGAACTCATTAACGCCCACGATTGCTAGCATGTAACAATTGCTATTCTAAGCCCCCATTGTTACGGTTACGTTACAACAATGCCTGTAATTTAGTTGAAGGATATAAAATATTTCATAAGATATGGAGCAACATTTGGTTGGGTATTTTTATTGTATAAGCATCGCTTTTATAAATCATTATATGTAAATAGCATATATATATATATAAATGTTATATATACATTTGGAATTTATTATTTATGTATATGTTTATTATAATATATAGTGAAATTATAATTTATAATAAATGTTGGTTACCTTTGTATTATATAAACAACATACGTAAAATTATATAATTTAAACTAAAATACTTTATATTACTTACCATGATGTCTATGGGTTCCTGTAATGGTCCCGCGGCAGAAAAGCTTTCTAAATTCTGAGGACTTTGACGACGGTAAACGACTGTAGTTCCGGCTCCTTTATATTCGCCGGACCAATTAATAAAATTATTTCCGTTTAACAGGTAGCTGCCATCTTGCAATCTAATTGCTGTAAATTTATTATTATACTATATATTTCTTAAATTATAATTAAATCTTTTGCATTGCACCTAAGACATAGATTACAAAAGAAAAATTAGTAATTTTGTAATAAAATTGATTGTTTACATTTGTTAAAAAAATAGTTATTGATTATCTTTATAGAGCATGTATGTAAAATATTATAGTTATATGTATATTTATAAATATAGTATTTTATATGTTTAAACATATATATTTATTAAATATCAAATATATACGTATATCATATCAGAAACGTGATCTAATTAAATATAATGTAAAAAAATTATGATGACTGCATTTATTTGCGAGTGAACTACTTATTCTTATATATAGAGCAACGATGCTCTTCGACATGTCGTCGATTGACACGGATTACACTAAAGCTGGCAATCATGATCGTTTAAACGAAGACATGGATGCACAATAGCAGTCGTTTATGAGCTAGTTTACGGTCGCGCGATTTATGTAATCCATGTGGCACGGGCCGGTGCATCTAATTTAGCGAGCGATCCCCGTTCCATTTACAACCTCGTGAAAGATTAGATTATGTTACAAATGTATTCCACAAGAAACAAGTGGATTAAAACTGACAGAAATGTATTTTACAAAGGGGAGAAATTTAACTTCGAATTTATAAATTAATTTTAATACAATTCTCTTATAAACA
Source organism: Cyphomyrmex costatus (assembly GCF_001594065.2). Lineage (NCBI taxonomy): Eukaryota > Metazoa > Arthropoda > Insecta > Hymenoptera > Formicidae > Cyphomyrmex > Cyphomyrmex costatus. The sequence continues at coordinate 835,478 of NW_017279354.1, read as the reverse complement.
ATTATAATTTATTAGAAATATTATATACAATATATAATATATTAAAATTAACCTTTATAATTTTATATTTATTTATATTTTTGTATTCTCTGAATTTTTAAAGATCAGTTGGATTTAATTTCACGAGAAGCAATTTCTTATTGATATCCTTCGAACCATTCATCTTTACAGATTAAGTGAGGATAATAGGAGGCACGATCATGTCGGCGATAATGAAAGTTCCGACAGTGTTGTTAATGATCGCAACAAATCACACTGCTAGCAAACTCATTTGCTTATCGATGACGCAATCGTTGCATAGGTACACTGATTACGATCTGTTATTCGCATCTTGTGAAAGGCAATCATTACATCTATCGAGCGATGAATGAATTCGAAAGGCATCGAAGGCGACAAAATGATGATTACCTTCACATGCAATTGAGATTCAATTTATAATCAAATTTCAAATAGTATATCACCACCAAATTTGTTAAGAAATAATGTAAAGTCCTAAATGTGACTTTAAATATTGATTTAAAATTATTTATTACTACTTATTATTTTTAAAATTATTTGTTGTAAACATTTCGAAAATTTTATTATACAAATGCAATATATCTTCAAGAATTATACGATATAAATTTTCAGTAGTCACTTTTATATCTAATATATAAATTTAAAATAACAGTTGTTAAATTGCACAGTAATACAAATTATATAAGATATTCTTTAATACAGTAATCTTTAAAAATAACATGTTATATTCTTCAAAGAAGAAAAAATCAATTGATTTTCAAAAATTCAATAGTAATAAATCAAAACTATTAATCATGAAATTTTTAATATATATTATTTTATAACAGGAAATTATTATTCTCATACCTGGTTTTTCATTATTCGGATAACTTATGGTTAAGTTTAATTTGATGTTTTATCCAATGGACTTCATCTATATAATGATGTCATGGATAAAGCCAATTGAGTGAAACATCAGGTTAAGCTTAACCACAAGTTAATTAGATAATGAAAAAAATTGGGTTTTATAGATTTAGAAAAAACTGAGATGTATGTAGTGCACATAACTATAATCAGATAATTGAACGAACGTCATAGTTTAAATAATTAATGATTAAATAAGCGTTTTCAATAAATCTTAAATTTCTTGTAATTTGCCATTTGTAAACGTTATTTGACATAAACCTTAGTAAAGTAATACAGCTTTATTGAAATAAATAACGTTTTTATTCTCTTAAATCACGTTTATGTCTGCGACATTTTTTATGTCGCAGACAGAATGCCTGCTGCAAATTAATTTCTGCAATGTAATCATCCGCGGGACGATGATGATCTTAATCGTCAGGTTGCTATTTAACGACCACGCTGTGTAACGGGTTACCGTAAACTGTGCATAAACAGTGAGAAATCATGGTAGGTGGAAATGCATTCCTCGCAACCGGTTGCCTGCAATTTCCACGAAATCCAAAGCAATACCGCTGAATTATTCCTGGCGCCAATCGTGCAATTAATGTTAGCATTGATAGTATCTAAACGCCAGCAGAAAGAATCGCTAGTCACGTCCTGATCATGTAACGTCCAATTTACATTGCAAAATACACAAAGTTGCATATATGCATCGACATCAATTTATATCTTGTAATAAAGTAATTATTGTCAGCTTCCGTTGTATACTTTTTGTATACATTAAAAAAATTTTATACGTTTTGTAATGTTACGGCTTTAGAAAATAGAGGCATTAAAATACAATAAATAATCATAATCATTAAAAATATAGTACTAGACTCGAAAACATAAAATATATATGTTGCTCTAATCTCTTACATAAATGCAAATCTCACGTGCTTAAATGTATTGTGCAAGACTTAATGGAAAAATGGAACTGTGAATGAAAATAGTTTAACTATCTTAATTTATCTTCATCAATAGTCATAAATTCCTATTTTATTCTTACCAAGATAATTTTGCGTACGACGGAGTTCGGTCACGTTCAGTGCCAAGGCGCCACGTGGGACCACTGCCACCAAATTGTAACCCGGTTGTAAAGTTGGTTCCGTGAAAATGCCATCTATCAGATGACCGTTGCCAAATCTTACGCCACACTAAAACAGTCAGTATAACACGTGCTATACCAGTCCAGAAATTTATACGAGAGATGATAAATCATATTTCGTTCAAATGTGTTTAAGATCAATGATCCAAGCGGTTCGTTGAACACAGATTGTAAATGATAAATGATTTCCTCTATATGCATTCCTATTTTCTTAGGAAGTCAAAATGGAGTCACAATAAAAACTGCCGTACTGATTTTGATCATAAAATGAATTAATAGGAAGCGACACACCCGCTTTGGCTGATGCAGATGAGCAATTTACGCTTTTACGCTTGATAAAAATTCTCAATTTCCGTGCATCTGTTGTAACATGCTGTCGAAAGTCAAAAGGTAATGCAAAAATTTTGCAAATGAAATGTAAAAACGCCAGAAGTTACAAAATATACTCTTTTATTAAAGACAACAATTAAGATTCTTATCTCGTATATTTCGATTTACAACACAATTATGTTTCGCTTCTTTTTACCTTCAGTGGACTTATTATCGCGACTTTGGGGTTAATAGTGTGCAAGCGAAACTGTGGCAAATTGTTTTTTATGCCATGATAGCCATAATTTCGTGTCACTGTTTCCATTCTCTGGATGAACATTTTACATTTGCACAGTTATCGCACTTACTGCTTCACTAATGCACAGAAATAAACATCAAGCGCGAATCACTGGAAATTAGCATAAATACGCAAGAGAACACGGTTTCTAATTCTCATATAAATATATTTTTACACGAAAAATCTATCACACATACATAGAAAATTAAATAATAATACGTTACATTTAAAATAATACAGAAAAATGAAACTAGAAAAGAATTATTGCAGACAATATTTTGTGATTATGTTGACATAAATTATACATACTCGTAATACATGTTTTTCTGGAACATTTTACATAGAAGCATCAAAGTAGCGCTTAAACAAAATTTACTATAATATATTGAGATAGTAGTATGTTTCTGCTTCCTCGCTAGATCTCTATTTTATACGTAAGATCATCAAGGTTAATTAAATGATCAAACGGTAGCTTGGAGATGTAAGATGCACGATTCGACATGAATCGCGATCAAAGTATTATCTCGCTATACATGCCACGTGGCCCGGTTGCGGCATGTATACCAGTATACATGAGAGGAAAAAAAAAGAAGTCTAGCTTAATCTATATCGTGAGCTTCTTCCATCTGCTTACTGGTATCTATAGTAATAAATTATTTCTCTTACTCTTACGAATCACTCCTGTACTACTTTGCTATCACTAAGTAACCCTATTAATTTTTTTACGTATTTTAACAAAAATTTGATAAATAATGTAAGAAGTTTTTGATAAATATGTAAAATATGTCAAAAATTGTAATAAGTTAATCAAAACTTCTCAAATTAAAAAGTACAATAATTTTTAATATGGGAATTTAATAAAATAAGCATTAATAAAATAATTAATAAATGAAATATGTATAGTATTTAGTAAATTTACTGCATAATTTTTATTTTAATTAAATTAAGTTAAAATCTCTTAATTAATCTCTTATATATGTATCTCATTTTAAAGATTATAACACTTATCAAGTCATGGTCTACGTATTTAAATTTTATATACAAATTAATAAATTTCATTTTATTAATAAATTTAAAGTATAATTAATACGTTGAGAATGGCGAATAAGAGTCAATCTAAATCTGATAATATATTCTAATATTCTATATTGCGAAGAATATCACGTAATGTTTGGCGTTTCGTCCCGGCTTCCACTACTGGACTCATCAGTAAGGTATTGTAGTGGAAGCCTACCTTAGACGCCGGTGTAAGTTATTAAATCGAGATTCTATATAAAGAGATATACGCGTGTCTCAGCACTTGCGAGAATTTGCGAATATCGATAGACCTCTGATGGCGGGTCGACGTAGTAATATTCTTCGCAATATTTATCCAAAGTGAGAAATAACGTTCTAATTATATATAGTCTCCCCAAATAATCTGATTTTTAAATGTCCCCTCTTCTTAATTGTTGCGCGCCGAAAGATTTTTCGGTCTTACAACGCAACTCTAATAATCTGAAATATCCCCCCTCCTAAATATTTGCGCGCCGATGGATTTTCGGTCTTGAAACGCAATTAATCTAGAAACTGTAAATTTTTACTTAATGAACAGAATTGCAATGTATTCTCCGCGTTATTACAACCTGCGGTTTTGAAAACAAATAATTGAAGAAATAAAGGACTCTTTTTATAAACAATAATTAATACGTTGAGAATGGCGAATAAGAGTCAATCTAAATCAATTTAAAGTAATTATTTATCAAAATTCTTAAGAAAATAATTTTAATTTACTCGAGTTTCTTTAACTTTTTGTGTATCTCTGCTTGATATATAAAATACAACATAATTCACCATTTTACACGTCGGAGATCATTCTAAAAGAGTGACGGTGCTCGATTGAAGCTGACCGTTCATTTTCAACCAGGTTTAATCGGTGAACTGCACATCAAGCCGCGCCCAAACTGACACTCCTCTCTCCAATTGGATTAACTCGGGATGAATGTCAACTTGCTTGCCGTTTGTATACGCGAGATCGCACGATGTTAATTGTATGAATATCGCATGAGTGAATTTATAAATCGGCGGCGAACAATGAATGTACAGTGATGTAGAACGTTCAATGTTCAGAATGTAAGAGCAAACGATTTTGCTCCTCAGTAAAAAAAACAATATTAAAAATATAAATATTTGAAATATATAAATATCTTACTAATTTTAAATCAAATTACGACTATATACATATAAAAAATACGAGGATAAAATAATGTTTAAATCAAGAGAAGAAATATTCCTTTAACACAAAAGTAAATTAAATTTTTAATATATATTTGTTTTCTAAAAAAGTATATTATAATCATTTAACAAATAGTAAAAAATGTACACTATTTATAAATGATAATATTAGATTTAATTAAATCCAATTTTTAAGTTAAGCAGATAAATGCAATCTATAAATTACAATTTATTAAACCGACATTGATTACCAACGAACGTTTTTGCGCTGATTATAAAAATATTCATTTTAACAAAAACAATTGCGCAAAAGTATTTAAATAAAACAATTTTAACTAGCACAACTTATGTAATATCACAAATTATCGAAATGCACCATACGTCGTAAATAATAACAAATGAGCCGTAATTCTGTCGAGCCTACATATGTGTAGCTCCTCGTATAGCACCTCGGCCGCATAAGGTGTTTACGTAGCGATAAAATACGAGCGTGTGTACACTCTGCATATCACTTAGTAACGCATGAACGCATGATTAAGAGAGAACATTTTCTTTGTGAACGGCTAAATAGTTTCCCCGGTTCTTCGAAATTACGTCGTTCACGTCGTTCCAGTTATCTAATTAACCATAGACGTTATACGATTCTCGAATATAATCAACTCAACATTTTATTAATTGAGGTGAAAATGCAATTGATATAGTTCTATATCATAATTATTTTGATGGTTCAAAAAGATTATTTTCAGATCTGTACTTATAGCTAAATTTTTTAATATTTGAAATCGTTCTTTCTGTATAGAAACGTGAATTAGAAGATCATTTGCATTTTGTCAGATTTCTGATTTTTGTTGTGATGCATTAGAGTGGGACGAGACAAGAAAACATTAATATCGAGATTTAATCTTGACAAAAAGAAATGATTGATAAACTTTTCTCATCTCAATAAACCGATATTCTCGCTTTTCAACATTCCTAAATTTTATCTTAAGACGTTCGAGATTATTGACTATCTTTCGTTTTATTTATTTGAAACATTTATATATATAATGACACAGCATTGTCATAAATTGGCATGAATTTCTTCGATTTTTTCGAAATAAGACGAGACGAGACGAGACGAAAAACAAATAACGTATGATAATCTTGGAAATGTTATTTTAAATGAGACAAGAAGTTTTGAAATGATATTCCGAGATTCTCGTATCGAAATGCATGACTATTTCTAAGGTCCACCTCTAGCTATATTATGCGTAATGTCACTGGCGAGAGTGAAGTTGAATGAACCTGAGATAGCGTCACAGCGCGTCTTTCTTTTTACAATAATCCAGATCGGCGTCAAGTCGATCGTCTCGCGATGATACCTAGCATCGAATCTTTGCTTAGCGCTTATTTTCGGTGTGTTATTTTCGTGGCCACTCAAGCCGTTAAAATCCCCATCGCCCTAAATGCAGCGCATAATGACAAACCTGCTGCGCGATGCATGTAGACGATCTTTTTATAGGCTCGCCAATCGAACATTTTTTTAACAAAATGCTTTTATAAATTCCTTTATTTGTTAGTTTGTACAAATAAATTGCTAATGTAATAATAAAACAATTGAAAAAATCTTGATACTCCGGCATTTAAGCAAAACGCATGGTTAGTGCATTGTAAACCTTATAGCTAGAAATTTAGATATCACATTTTAATTAATAATAATAATATTTTAGTAACTGTATTTGAAATATAATACAAATTTTATACCGTTGCATTTTTTTCAAGTCAAAGTAAATAATTCTCTGTTATTTACGCGCAATATACTTACATTACACTTCCGTAAGTGTCACGAAGCTTTCAACAGAATGTTTTGAATAATGTAGAGCTTTCCATTTATTCTCATTTCATATAATTAATGAAGATTATAAATTACAAACAGTTGTGTCCAATATAAAATCTTATAACAAGGACAAAAAGACGATAACGAAGAGATTCGTCGACCGAATGTTTGCTTTCTCGGTACCAGTCAAGTAAATTCTGTTCCACTCTAAATTCAAGAAATCTTACGAGCCATTAAACAAAACGAACAGAAAATAAAGACGTCGTCGCGATTTAGGAACAAACACGTTAGAGTCATGTTGGGGTCGGCGTAAACTTTTGGCGCCGCAGTGCTCTCACAATAATGAAGACGAATAGCCGCCACATAAACATGTCAAATACGTTCAAGTAAATAAAAACTGCAATACGACTGGACATAAAAAATAAAACAATTTCTCACGAGAATATCTGCTGTATCCTACAAATCTTGCTTTTTATTTTAATATTTCTTATAGGTATTCATTTTCTATTTTTAATTTGCGGTCGTACAGTGACACAAAAAAAGCTATTGATGCCTAAAATTTATGAAATTAAAATAAAGGATAGAGAGAAAAAAATTATTACCCTTTTTACATTTAATATAAAATTTTTCATATTAAAAAGAAGAAGAAGTTGTAGCTTAAAAAATTCTTTAATACATATATGAAAAGAAACAAGAGTTTCTGCGTAAAGAATAAAAACATTAATCTTCGTTTTTGAGGGAGGAGTATTTATAGAAGTTATGAAATTGATGATCAAAAAAAGAACTTGCAGCAACTGAGGTTCGCGATTCGATTTCGGATCATGTGGCAGGAAGTTGCACATTCTCGTCTGATTATATTATTCTGTGCCATTCTAAAAATATGCATTGCCGGCAACACTTAGCCGCAGGAATGCGTTAAGCGAGACTTCCTATTCAACATTCAACGTACTGGTTACTCAAGCATAATTTACGAATATCGAAACCTGACTGTGCGAATATTGGATCACCTGGAAGTTCAATTAATTCCGAACCATCTCCGCGTGTCGCCACTCGTTTACGTAGAAAGAACGGTTTTCATACGTCTTTAAATTGTCTATAATTAGGCGCCAGTAGCGCTTGAATCATGTTAATAGAAGATCATTTTACGTATAAGCCGGTTGGTCAGGTTGGAATGATATTATAATGACGTTAATGTACAAGATTGATCATTTGTTCCAATTAACATCTTGCGATACTTCCGTCTTTTTTGCTAAATAAAGTAATTCTTTTTACTTTCTCACAAAGTTGCTTCACGCTTGAATGTATTTTTCATTGACATAACTATGGTTAATTAATGTGTAGCATAACTCGTTTTAATCTAAATCTGACAACTAGAAATTTATAAAAAAAACAGTATGTAATTGTAAGAAACCAGTTTTTTCTTATCGTACATTTTTTTAAAACACTTTTGTTATAATTCTGTAAGAAAAAGTAACTAAAATTCTGTACAAAGTATAAACTATAAAATATATAGTTAAAGAATATTTGCACTGTGTTAAAAATGGGATAATTTTTGTTTATTTCTTGAAATTTGTAATTTATATATTAGAATTATAATTAAAAATTTGTTTGTTTTTATTTTTGTTTCATTCTTAATTTGTTATTAAATTTTACTTGTTTTATATATAAATATGTTTTATAAGTTTCTCCGAAATTTATATTCTAATTGACATGTCCAATGACATTAATTAAATACCGGTGCATTAACCTTCGCCTAAAATGTATGCATGTACTTTAGGAGAATTTTCATATGTAGATAAAGCTACGCTCTTTTAAATTCTTATCATCGTGAGACGAAGATCCGTGTAATACTTTTTTTATTACCTCGTAGAGACCAAGCCATCGTTGGCGGAAGTCTCTCATCGTCGACTGAAAAAGCATCGTGAATGAAAGAAGAATAGATATTGAAATAGGTCTTTTTATTTAATCTGTCTGGACAATTAATGAATATAGAAGATAATTTGAATACAATTTTTTTTGTAAACTCAACTGTGTGAATTTTTATAAATTATAAATATTACACAATAAGACATTCTAACATAGCTGTCAAAACTAATTATTAAGAATTTTGAAAACAAAATCGTAGAGACATAATAATAAAGTAAACTTTTTCATATTCTTTTTATCTCTTCATTTATAGTATGCGAACCTCGTCTATTAGAATTTTATCATATTTCGCACACTGAAAAAAGTCAAGACTTCTGTGAATTTTGTCTTATAGGTTTTCATCTATTACCTTTCCGTGAAGAAATTATGCGATCGACCTCAAGGATCAGGATTGGCGCGGCGGCGCGATATTTGTGACACATGCCGGAACATATTTACGGACAATTTCGCCCACGTTTGATATACGAGTTTGACATTGAAGCTGCAGCCGGACGGCCGCCTTAATGGTGCGGTAAATCACACGTCAATATATATTAGTTGCGTTGCGTTTATGCCTTACCGTTAAAGATAGCAGCAAAAAGGGAAGGACGAGTGATTGCATCTTGACGGATTTTCGCTCTTGCGGCTTCACTGTCAACGCATCTCGCTGCAGCTTCCGGTAGAACGGTATACACTTTTCTTTCCGCACTCTGCACGTTTAACCTTATATCATTTTTCACTGTTTTAAATAATGCTCAATGTGATCGGTAGATTTTGACTGGAAGTATTTAGCACAAGTTATTAAATTGTATAAACATATAGCTTCTTTATTAAAATACTGTATTAATGATAAATTATTTTAATATTATATAAATGTTTAGAACATTACCACAAATTGTGAAGTTTTAATATCATTTTTTTAATTAGGTATCTATGAAAATCGACTTTTTGAGTTAGGTTTTCTCAATTTTTCATTTCAATTTCAAACAATACAATTTATAAAACTGCAATATCGCAATAGAAGATTTGAAATTTGATAAACATGATGTCACCTTAAAATAAAATAATAACAAATATATTTTGAATTTTTTAAAGTAAATAAATCAACATGATTAATATTTTGTGTCTTGTTTATGTAATTATGTCGCAGAATTCGCAATATAATCGAATCTCTAAGAGTTTTTTTTTTTGTATTTCCTTATACCGAAAAAATTTACTGAATGTATGTATGAGTATTTTTTAATAGTACTGAATGTATAAACATTTACTTACAGTAAATAAATATCAACTGTATAAAAAATATCGTTAAATTAAATTAACGGTTTTGTACAAAATAAATATACATATATATTTAGTAATATTCACTTAAAACTATTCAATCGAATATTTATTAATATATATATTTTTTTTCAGTATGATATTTTGCAAATAACAACAAGAGAATATTATGGTTGTAACATTTCAAAGATAAAACCTTACGAACATCAGTACCAATCTTGTGGAATGCAATTACATCATCGTCTTTATAAAGTTCCGACGATCTGCAATTTTACGAGAGCTTGAACCCTAGCAAATTCACCGTAGCGATATTGATCGATAAAATGTCAAATAACTAACGATACGTTTTTATTTATTTGTTATACGTATGTCGAATTTGTTCACAATTGTTTTCTATTTGTATTCTTTGTCATACTTTTTTATGAAGAATACGTTATAAATAATAAAACTACAATTTAAAAGATACAAAATAATTTTAGAGATAAATTAAAAACAAGATATAGCTACCAATATTTTTATGATCACATCGAATGAAAATACTTAATATTATAAATTTGTAAACAAAAATATATTTTATTTCAATAAAAACTTTAAACTGTATAAATATTTCAGTAAAATGACGGATATAAAGAGCAGTAAATTATGATATTTTATAATACGAATATTTTATAAAAGGAAAACTATAAATTATTATAAATTTTATAATAACGCAATTTGCTATTTATTTAATTAATAACCACCGAATTAATTATCATTATTATTGCGACTTGTTTGCTTTTAAATGACGTTTGACATTCAAACGAAATGTTATTGCGTGACGCTGGAGAAGCTAGCTGAGACGAAGGAAATTGGATATTAGAGAAGTCATCGGCTGGCGTGCATGTGAGTGCATGCACGTATAATGTTTTCATGCTCCAGTTGCTAGTGAGTGTTAGACAAGAACCTATATTACTCGTACGTCGACCTGTCGAAGGTGGAGTAGCCCGAGGCTAGAATTATCCGCAGATTACACGTACCAGAGAAATTTAATACGTTTCATTACATATTTTGATACATTAAAATTGAGATTAAGATTATCCTCTTCATTATTTTTCAAACAGCTATTCTGTTAATCTTGGAAAAAAGTGTCGATTCACGTGATGTTCTGTCATCGAAATCAATCATTGGACAACAAGAATTTCAGACACGCGAACTACAGATTACAAACGGATCATAAATTTCGATCGCTTACAAGAAAGCCTGCCTCCGTGCAAATCTATACACGCGCGTTGCGAGATAAATCGCCGACAAAGGCCGCGCGAAGTCGCGTCGCCAATTATACGAGTGCGCTTGCATAATCGAGTACGATAAATTTGCTGCAGTCGAGCGCGCCAGTTCGAAGTACCGAAGAAATTTTTTTTGCAGAAACAGAACTCGCGGACGGTGAGCATTGCGCGCACCGTCCTGCTGCATATACTGAAATGCGATAGTTTCTCGTGATAATGTCATTGCACCGGTGAACTGTCGCGTAAGCTCGACACATGCTGTTCGGTGACGAACATATTCCAGAATGTCGCAAAAGATTGTCGACATTATTGACAGTCGAAACGGGATTGCAGCATGCATTATTTGAGGTGCGAATACGCGACCGATGCAAATTAACCCGCGTGATATATGGTCATTAAATCGCATACGAATTGCTCATTAAACTAGCAATTATTGCTGGTTTGAGTATACCTTGATTGTATCGCGCACGTCTGCGTGACAAATAAACTGTGCGTACATGATCATATCATTTTATTAACTTTTTAAGCAGAACGTGTGGTTTCTGTCTTTCAAATTGAAACTAGTTATTATCTAGATAAAATTGATAATTTTATGTATTAAAATGTTACATAGTTTGTTGACAGCTGCAGTCCATTTTACTAACATATTAACAGTTCTTTTATTGAGATTGTCATTACCTTATAATATGTGTGACAAACAGTATAAAAATGATAATTATTTATTGATATTTTATACGTGATAAATTTATCTATTCTATTAGAATTTATCCTAGAAATATAATTATTTCAAAAATTTTACACTATAATCTTTACAATTATGAGCAATATAAAAATTATACAATACAAATTATGCTGTTACGAAAATTTTTACATGCATGTTGATGATATCATGCGGTTATTCAATGTATATGTAATAGTCCTTTAAGGACGGAAAAATTATTTGCGTGCGTTTCCGTGTTTTCTATCAAAACCACTGTTTATTGGGAATCTTACTTTATTGCAAAAGAAAACACGTTGCATCGCGGTGTGATAGAGCATTTGAGAAAATATTACGCAAATACCGTTTATTTTTACGATTATCGAATCCTGTTGGCATTACCGCACTATTAATACACGTTTGCAAAGGCGAACTTGTGAACAAGCCTGTGAACAAGGAGTCATTTTCGACCGAGTAGAATGTAGCTAATCACAGGTTTGCGTATTACATATTTCCGATCCCGGTTTTGTTATCCTGATTGCGTTTGCAATTATATTGGCTACGATAATTACAAGAACCGAACTTGGTATATACTAAAATTACTAAGTTGGCTGATAAAAACTTTATTTGATTGGTTATTACGACAACATTTAAAATGTATGCATTAATGTAACGTTTATTCGTATATTATTGTTGTATGTAATTTTTAATAAAATATAAGTGGTTTAGTTTAGTGATTTAATTAGATTATAAAAAGCTATATTAGTTACTATTTGTTAAAATACTTCATTTAAAGTAAGCATTTTATATTATTACAACTTTATGTAAAAAATTATGTATATCTTTTATATTAATTTTAAATTTTAAAAATATTATTGTTAATTTTATTTAAATATTATTGTAAGCTTTTATTTAATTTAAAACGACGGTTACGTTAAGTCATAATCATTGGGATTACTTGACTGACCTGTTGCACCGAGTTCGATTGATACGTGAAACTGTTGACAGAGAATAAACACACTAACTAGATACGGCAGCTAATATCAATTCACATATTGATCACAGAATACGTATCTTATTCGTAAATTTGTAGAGCAAATTATTATCACATTGAAGAGATTCATTTTGATTGATCGCACTGTGATTACACAATTATCTCGAAAGGGTTCAATATTCGTAAGCTAATAGATTTATCGTCAATTAGTTCACTAGCTAGTTGGTTCACCAACGCCGATCGACAAGCAAATCAGCGTTCATCAATGTTATAATCGGAATATCTCTGTAGGATAGCTGCATGGGAGTTTATATCGTAGTGCTCTTCGACAATTTTGTTTTTTTGATATTATTTTGCGTGTAAATTAAACGTGTGTATAGTGCAGTAAAAGGTACATGTTGAAGACTAGTGAACAGATCCGAAAGCCGAGTTTCTCTGTCAGAGGTGTTGTTTCGTACTGACGGCTCCCGTCGGTGGAAGACTGATTTTATATACCCGCGTGAAGTCGCGGAACCCAGCTTTGGGCGCTTCCGCCATGACGCGTCACCTGGCAACGAAGTATAAAGATGTTATTTTAAAAGATGCAAATGCACTCTTCTTCGTTTTGCGACGCGAATCTTTAAATAATATACAAGAAGAATATTTGTGATAAAAATTAATTAAAATATCTATTAATTCAGTTGAAGAATGGTCAAAGCAAATTCTGCTAATTTAAAAATGTCAAAAGAATTAATATTCTATAATCAATGTAAATACTTTGAAAATATCAAGCTTTCTTCATTTATAATTATGTACAAATTTATCAGCTAAATTAATTAAATTTTTTCAAAAAGGATTTTATGTAAATCAAATTTTTCTAATGTTCTGAAATCAAAAGTCTTTTTATAGTAAAATATTGTTGTATTGTACTTTTTTAAATTGTAAGTATAGAAAATAGTACTCGTTACTAATAAATTTTACAAATTTTACTTTATGAAATTTAATTAATTTGAAAAACAAATCAAAGAATTTTTTTGTGTTATTTAAAAAAAAAATAAAATAGTTTTAAAGCATTCGATAAAATCGAGTTTTTTATTAGACTTAATTCAAAGACGAAATTAGAAATAAGTAGGGGTACATGTGTTTATAATATTACACGTTACATTATATATAATAAACAAAAGTACATAATTTAGATTTCTTTCTGGAATCTTATTTCTTTTGGAAAGTATCGGCTGTGAGAACAATGACGATGAGATTTTGAATACAATGTATATGACGAAGGTGGGACCTGACTGACGTCTTTGTACCAAAAGAACATAAACGAAACACGTTCGTAGTGCATCGTACAACCGGTCATACATCAAATCTCGCTGTTGCGAAACGCCAATATGATTTATAATTGGCTAACTGTTTACTATTAGAATTTTATAAAAGATAAATCTTTCAATCTTTTTATTTTTCTAGAATATATTTACGTATAAATAGCGATTATATATTCGTATGTTTTTTAAAAAATTAGAAAATCTATTTTTAAATATACATAATCTTCATAATATAAATCTTCATAAATAATTTTTTAATTCAAATGTTTGAAAAATCGCAATTAATTGTGAGAATCTACTTTACTTTCAACGGTTTTAAAAGGAATGATGGAAGGAAGGAAGTGATGACAGGAATTGACATTGATAACCAATGGGTGACTTTCGATTTAGAGTTTAACATCTGATCGTTTGTAACCTAGCTGCGTTTCATATACAAGACAGCCTGTAATTATTAGTCGCCCCGGTTGCAATCTAATACATTTCCACGAGTAAATTATCGAGTGGCGCTAGATAGAATTAGCCACGTCGGTCTGTCGACTGATATCGCTAAATTGCTGCGTTCCTAGAGCAAGGAGTGCATCTTACTCCTTGTACCATCATCGTACATCATCTTCCGCTCCATTTGAGGTATAAATAAATATACTGCATCATCTCTCTCTTCTCTCGATCGTACCGTTAAAGTATAAGAAATAATTTTTGTGTAAAAATAGAATATTTTTTCGCAAAGCAACAGTCACCGTCTTACGAGACCTGTAAGCACAATGTAAGTAGATACAGAGAATTTGAAGTTATAGTAAAATTAAAGTTTAATGTTTTAATTGTAAAATGAACTCTTCAAATTTTTTTATGATGTAAAAATAAGACTAATAGTGTTATACAAAAATAACAATTTATAAACAATAATGTAAAGGTGTATATAATAAACTTTAGAAATGTTTGTTTAAACATTTCAATAAAAGAAATAATCAGAGAAAGGAACAGTGTGTTGCTATAAGTAAAAGTGATTATGATGAAGTATCTGTTTAAACAACTTGATTATAGTTATACCAGTGTAATGGCGCTAATTAACAAGATTTAAATATTTATCAGATCCTCTCTCGACACATTCAAATGCCACGCAATGATTCCATGTAATACGGTGATTATAGCATGGCAAGTGGAGCTAATTGCACGACTCGTATAGCTACCTGCTTTTTTGCCTACACCGCTCGCAGTGTCATTGACTCGATGACACCATTCATTGGGATCATTAACGTTGCGTCATAATTGGTCGATTCAGGCGATAACGATCGGTGTATGTGCTTTCAGCATCAAACAACGTGCCTGCAAATGCTTTGATGCCTTGCGAATATGAGCTTTCGCCGACTTGATGTGATACAACAGTTTGCCTATCAGCTGCTTCAACCCGACAAAAATCATTATTTTAAGCAGCAAACACGTATTTTATACTTAAAATCGTACTTTCGATTACTCAATTATTATACCTAATTACCGTAAAACACTACGATCACCGTTTTGTCTATCCTCAAATAATCGAATCACTTCGATCTTATATTATGCAATTACTTTGAGAAACATTGAAGACCCGCTACAAGGTTGCTCCAATTTTTGCAAGACGCCGAGGAAACTGTTATTTATTAACGCATGGAAATAAACGCGCAATTCATTCACGCTAATGGCATCTAGTACATTCATAACTTATCGGCAAAATCCGTTTCACACCGCCGCGCAATGAGCAACAGTTTAATATTAGGCACTGAGCTGCACGTCCGTGCATTCTGTTATGTAATTGGTGAGAAGAGCGAAATTTTTGCACGAATTATTATGGTCGGCTTAACTACGGGAACGCAAAAATTCTGCAATTACGTAACTTCAATCAATAGATCGCATTAAATATAGCTTTTTAAATACTATAAGATGGAAATGTACACTTCACGATTCTGCTATTGCTCGGATTTATTTCTCTATAAAACCAACGTAGCATAATGATGTTATAAATCAACAGTGAAAAGTTAATCGTTTTTCTGAAAATTTTATTTGCCATTAGCGCAAAGTTCTCAATCTTCACTCTTAACTACACCTACATTCACAGTTAAAAAGTTCATACATTAGACGGTGTTGTAATACGGACATTGCTAAAGGCTGGTATGAATAATCCAACTGCTTGATAACTTCAGTGCAAAAATATTTTACTAATGCACGATATAAATTACTAGAAGTAGTATACAATAATCTAGCTATAATTAACGTTTCTTATCTAAACTATAAATACGGATTCTTATTCTCTTTAGTGCCTATACTTAAATTTGTTTCACTAAACTTACGTTATACGTATGTGAGTTAATATTAAATGATGAATGTCTTGCAAGAACATGCGTTACTAGCGCAGATATAATTATAAAATTATGCATAAATAATATTTAATAAATATTACATAACGAGAAAAGCGCGTAATTGAGATCTCAATCGTATCTATACGTATACATACTTGTACGGTGCCTCGATTCGCGCGATAGCGATATACATCTTCATTTCGATCATTGATCGTGGCAGAATAAGGTCTCGGTAGTTCGAATCTTTACCGCGTGAAAATGTCATAAACGTCGTGCGTATTTCTAATGGTATTACTCTTCGGTGTTACACATTACAAATATAATATTATAATCGTTTGCTATGACACTTTATAGAATACCACGAAAGAATTCTTCTCACAATCCGATCGCTTAAAAACAATCTTTTTTCACGACAAGAATTCAGAGCAGCTGGTTACTCGTTACAGGCCCTGCGATTCATGGGAATTATGCCTCGTGGTAATTTCACGTTATCGCTAATGCGACGGTACACTGTGGTTAACGTGTTATCGCTAGTCCGTCCCCTTCTAGCTTTTTAAATACCGCTACCGGACCTGTTCTCCTATCATCGTCCACGTAGGGGCTACGTTTATGATTCCATCGATGAAACGAGAAGTTCCTTCCCGTTCTAATCTTAATCAAACAATTAGGAAAACGTAAATTTGCTGATATTCTTATCCTTTTAAAGAATTTCGAACTATTATTTCTCTTTCTTCAATTAAGATAAATAGCTTGTTTTAATTAACAAATATATTTTTTATAAAAGTAATTGAGCATCGCATATGTATAATAATGCAAAACTGTTGACAGCTCTTAATAGAAAGATTAATTTTGCACTATATTTCGCATAATTATTGAAAAAGACAAAATAAATAAATCTATTAAAAGAAATCCTTTGTAAAAACAAAAAGACAAACAACAATAAATGATATTAGATCGTTATGTGAAAAATACAAAAATCTAATTTAAAAATTCATTCAAACGCTAATAGATGATTAAAGTGAATTAAGTCGACTTATATTAGAATAATACTAACAATAAGTGAAAGACGCGATCGTGAATCGCATAAATTAATCTGTGATTTTACCCCGCATCTTTTTCTTACCTCACTTCGCTTCTCGTCACACGCATCTATTATTAATTCGCAAGTCCCTCATAAAGATTCAGGTTCAGGAACTTACTGCAGCTTTGCTCGGTGAATTATGTAGTCGGGTGCCACCGGCGCCGATATTTAAAGGCGGCTATCACGGACAGATTTACGTATAATTCCAGCGTGTAATTCTGCGCTTTTAACGAGGTAACGGTCGGACCGTGCGTCACTCTTAATCCGCCGTGTCTGGTAAACGCTTTTAATCGTGATCTTACGTCGCGATTTAGCTCACGTTGAAACGATGCTAATACGAGAGCTAATACTCTCTAACAAGCATTTTTGTGCTCGCTTAACGTGAGTAGCTACTTTCCGCGGTTGTCCTAAATCATTACGCACTTTGATACTATCGCGATCGCTAATTAATGGAAGGCAATGATACGCGTGTTCATTGAAACTGTACTTCTCTCGTATTAGATAGACTAGAATTAATTTCCTTTCTAAGAGGAATATAATCTTGCATCTTATCAAAAGGAAATCACTGATAAAAACTGCAATAGCTTACAGAGTAACTATAACGTTTTAACGTACATATGTAAATCGATAATAGCTTCTAAAAGGAACTATAATATACTTTTTTTTTTTTAATTTAATGCTGTAAGCGCTATAAGCTTTCACTTCTACATTTATTTTATTTTACCCTACAGAGCATTGCTCCAGGTGACATATAAATTGCGCCATTGCGCCATTGGTATACGAGAAAATTGGCTAAATCTTTCGCGGGTGGCGGAATGCACAATTTCTGTTTCAAAAGATAATATCAGCCCTTCCGAACCGCGTGACTAATGCATTAGATCACGAACGATTAATAGATTGCAAGACCCGTGTTATTTGGAAAATTGCTCGCATCGATTTCTGTCCAAGATTCGGTCCGTACCTTACAATAACGGCATATTGTTACGACGTAGAATACGGAAACCTTCCGGCAAAAGTACTTACAACTTGTCATCACAATAGTGCAATACATGCATTTGATTTTTATTCCGGTTGCGATTAATGGACAATTATCTCGTTAGTTGCATGCTTCGCGATTTCCCGCGAAGTATGGTGCAACTAAAGATAATTGCAATATTTATAATGGAAGAACACTCTAATTATCTATCACAAGATTGCAAGATAGCAAACTTAAAGAGATTTTACACACAAATACCTAATATATCTAAAATCTAGTAAGTACAGATAATGTAATATTAATAATTTAATATTAATAAGTTTTTAGAATTTCTCTTAAAATGTCAGTTTGAGTTAAAATAAAATTGTTACACTAAATAAAATTGTTATATATTGCATCTAATAAAAAATAATTTATTTTACAATTTTATTTGTTATAATTAAATATAAGCAAAATATAAATCAATTTATATAATATACAATATTACTGATATTAATACTATTAAATATTAATAATATTAAATGGTACTCTGGGCATGAGGTACCATGGGTCATTTCTAAAAATTTTTTTTCGATTTTTATTTAAAAAACAAATCAATATTTATGAAAAATGCTCAATAAATCTTAAAATATACATTATCCCTTAATTATGTAAAAAAAAATTGAAACAAAAAATCTTACATTTTAATGTAACACACACATTATCTCTGTTATTATAAACAAAGTTTTGGCTTAAATATACAGAAAATATATGTAGAGTATATTTAACTCCTTCGTTAAAGAAACGCGCGTTCAGTCTCCTTTTAGATAGTAAAGAAATCATGGTATTTTCCGTATGACCACCCACGATAGAAATGTAAGGCTTTCTCGGTTCTTGACCAATGATTACCACGCAGAAACGTTCAGCTCGCATCTTGTCGATCTGACAGATGCCGAAGAACCTTTCAGATCGATAAATCCTACGTTTTTTAAAGATTGTGTACGCGACTGGCATCGCACTAACAAGTCTAAAGGGTTCATTATTAAGGCTATCAGAGCATCAGGACATCTCCCTGAGGCAAATGTTGATTATGTCTTTGCATATTGCAGCATTTTTAATAGTATTTTATATATTTAATAATATAAGTATGTGGATGAAACCGACATAGAAGATAATTGAAAAAAACTTGGCGTACCCGGGTCGTATAAACTGGCAGTAATAACTGGCATAATGAAAAATATTTGGTTAATTACATTTATTTCATGGTTTGAAATAAATCGTTAACTGCAAGTTGGATAAAAGAATGACGCTTGTCTCGTTTGCTTTAGTGAGCTTATTAGCATACAACTAATACGTGTTACTCGGTCACAGGCTAGCCTAAATCTCAACGAATTTTGTAACGAACTAAAACGGAAATGCGCAAGCATATTGACAGCGTTCTACGGAGTGAAACCATGGTCGAAGTAACATGGTCGTAGTACTTCGGCCATGAGTGAAACTACATAATAACTATAACTATAACTATTTGTCATAGATACGAGCAGACCTTGTTACTTCGATCATGGTCGATACTCGGCTTTACAGCGCCATGCAACATAAAATAAAGAAAATAACTAAGATGGACATAACATGTCTGTTTTCGATTAAGAAGTTCAATATCTTTTTTATGTACTTGGAGTATATATTTTTTTAAAAAGATTTTTTTAAGGTATACATGTTCTTCATTATATTGCAATATTTCATGTTGAAATGAAATATAAATAATAAAATTATAAATGTTTTTACTGATATATTTTTATAGACAATATTTATCTAATAAAAAATAATATACACATAGGTATATCAGAAAAACACAATTTTCGTTATTATTCTGCTACAATACAATGTCTTCGTGCCTCATCAGGTGTTTTCCATTTAATATTATTTCGTGTATCTACAATTAAAAAAAAATCTATTATTCTTTAACATTAATCTGAAAAAAGTATTTAATTTTATCAAATTAGATCATTGAATTTCTTGCCTGGTATTTTATGTTTTAAATATGTAAGGTAAAGTAGAAGATACACTAGCGAACTAAATGCTGCAATTATTGAAAATATTTGTAGAGTTATCGCACCACCAAATTTTTTCAAAAATATACTCCCAACCAAACTACCAATAGAGCGGCCTGAAAATATTGTAACATTTTATATCAATAATTTTATTGATTTGCAATTTTGAGGGGACTATATATATTAGTTAATAACGAATTTGTGGCTCGTAGTCCTTTTTCCTATTATTATTCAATAATTTTATTTAAGATGAAAAGTATATACACTTTTTAAATTATTTTTGTATTATTTATATCATTTATATTTTTCAATTTTTACTTGTATAATTTAATTTTTAGTATAAAATGAGATAAAGAAGTTTACCGAAACCATCCTTCATTCCTGACATAATTCCTTGAATAGAAACAGATACATTGGATGACGATATTATATTTGCGTACGCTACTGATGTTACGTAGCAAAGTATATATGATGGTCCTATTGTTAAAAGTTCTATTGGAACTATCCACCATGGTGTTGGTGCTATAGATACTAATCCCATCCGTAAGCAATAAAATGCAATAGAAAGAGTAAAAGTATAACCATATCCTAATTTTTTCAATATCTTACCTAAAAGGAAATAATAATAATTATTCAAATTAAAGGGGACACCGCGTCGATGAATTTGATCCTGACATATGTTATCAAAGTCATCATTGAGGGAATTTCAAAAGGTTACTGGTCATTATTAACACAAAAAGTTTAAAAAATATCGTCTTATTTCTGCTAAATAGTCAATACAGCTCCTCCTCTGCTTAAATACTAGGGAGTAAACTTCACTTCTTATGGAAAGTTGTACATTCCTAAGCAGGAAGGGGAAGTGTGGAATAAACCTAAAAAAAAGTGAAGAGAGAGAGAGAGAGAGATTAAATATTATAATGATATTTTAATTCTAAATATTGTAGAAACTATATAAAAGATTACTTAGTTGTTAAGGCAAAGTTAGTAGGATTATAATCTTGACAACTTATGTCAAAGTCAAAGTCATCGACGTTTCTTAATCCAAATACATAATTGCCAAAAAATTAAATATTTTTAATTATATAATCGCCCCATTTATAATAAATCATAATAAAGTAGTATTTAATATAATACCGGATAAATGCATAAATGTTGCACAACTAAGAGCTTCTGTGCCTATTGTTACACCTTCTATTAATTTAATTTTGTCCATATAACCGGTTTTTATAGCAAGATCTTCTTCATACCTAATAAAATTCATTACTTGAACATTATGAACATTAAAAGTTATAACAGATAAGAAAAAAAAACGTAAGACAGTAATGCGTAAGATGTAAGCGAATTAATCGTTCAAAACAGAAAACGTAAAATAACAATATAAGCTTTAACAAATTATCTTAAATTTAGCGACGAGTGTAAACATGTACATTATAATGTCTATATGTATTTAATTAATTATCTCTTGATATTGGGTTTGCTTTGATACATTTGACGAGAACCCCGACATCAATTCTGTCAATTTTGCTTTCCATGTTGTCAAATACTGCAGATCTCATTACTCGCGATACACTGACATTTAAAATCTCATAACATGTATTGCAACCGTTATTTCTTGTCTCTTATTAGTTGGTGCACATCTCCAGGACTTATTTAGCGTTAAAAAATGGGAATTGCCGATTTTGTTACAACTTGTGTTTTATGGATTAAAGTAAGTTTAAGGACGGATATGACGCCACCAAGCGCTTAAAGTTTAACGCTTACGTCCACTTAAAGCAAGGTTGTGAACCGAGCATTAATTTGCTTACATCTTATTGCTTCAGTTTTTTTGTGTATCATAGCTTCAAGCCCGCTTAAATTCTTACGTCCAAATTTTAAATAATTTTGAAATACAAAAATATATTTCAATAATGATATAAATTTACCAAAACAGAAAGGAAATCATGTAACCATCGAAAACGCCGCAAATGGTATCAAAACACACAAATATAACAGTAGATTTGAATTTTAAAAGCGTACATACATCTGTAAATATATTTGGCGATCTTGATACAAGAGGCAACTGTAACAAGAATACATAAAAAAAGTATAGGAATTAAACTACATATTTCTAATTATAAATGTTTTTTTACTTTTTTTTTTTTTGGTGCATTGTAAAATTACCTTCAGTTTTTTGCAGCAAATTAAATCTATACAAGTAAGTATAAACACAAGAAGAAATGCTGATGTGTAAGTTTTGTAAATCTTTCCTTGAGACCATATATCGATTGTACATCCAGTTAAAAATCCTGCCAAACCGAAACCAATTTCACCCCATACATGCTGCCTACCATATTTCATTTCCTCACCTTTACCTAAAAAGTAAACAAATTTATTATCATAAAACAACCCACATGTGCGTGCGCGCACGCATTCACATATGCACGCGTTTTTTCTTTTCTATACAATGATATGATAATCATATAAAATATAAAATATAAAAAATATATAAAAACATTTACAGTAGGAATTTATAATTTATATACATGTTTTATATTTATATTATATTAAATAGATTTAAGGAAAGAAAAAATTATAAAATTATTTACCTAATATCTCAAAACAGATTGCGCTGGTCAAAGTCAAAGAAACAGAAGTACCTATACCGCCAAGAGACATTAAAAAGACAAATCCCCAGAACGTAATGGATGTATATAAACAATAATTATTTTCAAAACTATCACAGATAACATTACAATTATAATTTTCTTGGAATTCTTTTTGACATAATGCTGTATCATTAATATTTATTAAACAGCTAGTATTTGGTGAAATTATTGCATTCTTTCCAGTTGTGTACTGAAGAGACAGTGGTACAGAAAGATTTGTATCCTTGCATATCCAATGACATGTAATGCTTCTCGTATCCCCACATAATGTTGTTGAGGAATTCTTAAATAAATATAACTATTAAGGGGGGGGGGGGG
>NW_017279354.1:799388-811836 GCF_001594065.2 Cyphomyrmex costatus | reverse complement strand
ATATATATATATATATATATACAATATCAAATCTTATTAAACCGTGAGAATTTTAAACTAAACAACGATGAGAACATGTCGTAACGGTCAAATAATATATATATTATAATAAGAAAAATTTTATATTATAATAAGAAAATGAAAACTTACAGAATTTATACCGCAAAATGGTAAATATGCACATGAAACGTTTTGAAACTGATTTAGTGCAATTGGTCCCGGTAATGAGGGCAAAAAATATATTAAAATGTAACAACTGCTTGAAAGGGTGAGTAAAGCCATAAAGATCAATTTTTTCTGGGTTTGAAAGTAATCCATGATAAAACCAAAGATTGGTTTAGCAATCATAAATAAAATAGGCAAAGTAGCACCGATACTACCCATAATTAATGGTGAAATACCGAGTTGTTTACCGTATACAGGTAGAAATGGAGAAATAGCGCCTGTAACTAAAATAAAAACAATTGAATTATTATTTCACTTATATATACACACACACACACACACACACACACACACACAATAACATAATTTATGAAATTGAAAATAATTTATTTTTAATAGGTTGGATTTATTACAATATCTTATACTTATTAGTTATTAAACATGGTTTATATATGATCCATACAATAATAAAAGGTTTATAATATTTTATACATTGTAATAAACATTTAAATACTTTTTATAAAACTATATATAACATTATAATAATGATCTATTGGATTTCAATAATCTTGACATGCATATGTTTAGTCAAAGTCATCGCGTTGAATAATGTTTAAAAGATTTTGGCTGTCATTTATTGTTTATTTTTAAAATTATTAATAAAAGGTATTGACATAACGTAAAAATGTGTTTAACTTAACAATTTAAAAAATAAATATTTTCCTTTATATACAGTTAGCCTAAATCCAGCACTTTAATCTGATGTCTTCTCCATTTTTACTATGTATGTATGTAGTATAATATACATATATATTATTTATAAAATATATTTTGTAATATAAAGCATATTTTATATTCTGTTTACTTACCTCCATAAAAAAAAAAGAAATGTGCTTTTAGAGGGAGTAGTGTGTAATTGATTTTCATGATTTAAATTTGACGTCATAAATATTATATATTCCAATTTTTTCCGCTTTTTTCCAAAATAATATTAGACACGTGCAGACGATTCGAGAAACACACTAAAATTAGCGCTATTTTATATTATTATAGGTATTATAATATACTATATCTATTTTTATCGTTTATTAAATGAAAAAGAAAAATAGAACAACATAATAAGCGTTGACAGCTTAAGCCATAAAAATTATTCTACCATCTGTGAATTATATAACGGATAAGAGATGATATTTGATTATGGTTACAAAAGTATATTATAATATTTTTGAAATTATTTAAATATTTAATAATTTTTTGATAAATCAAAAATAGTTTTTCTCTTTTTCTGAAAAATTTGATTTTTTGAGTTATGTTACTTTTGAACTTTTGAAGTAAAGCAACGATATGTCTTTGTGGTATGCGAAGAGATATAAAAAGAGTAACAAGTATGAGTGTAATTAATTAAATTAATTAATTGTTTGCAATTTTAAGAGCATTAATTTATCTTACAAATATATTTTTTGATATATTTACGTGCAAATTTTTTGAATTAATGTATCTATACACTGATGCTATATAATGTAACTATGTTGATGTATATGACAGAATAAACACAACTACGGCAACGGTTGATGGTAAACCGTACATAGAATATAGTTTTTAAAAGCATTCTTCTAGTTCTATTATCAATCGTAATTATAACCGCTTCATAGAACGTTTATCGTAAATGTTATCTAAAATATTTCAAAATACATTTGAGTTCAAGCATTATGTAAAAAAAAATACGCTAAACAAAGTTAATGGCAGTTTCACAAGTACATTATCTACAAATTAAGTATACACCGGCAATGAAAAATATTCGATCATAGTCTATAACTTGAGTTGAGGTTCACAGCAGATATTTTATTTTTATTTTTTTTTTATATAAAAATTTAGAAAAGATCTTCTTTTATAAGTTAAAAATTTATAAGAAAAAATTTTTTTTATAAAGATTCAGATTTTCTTATGTGCGGAATCTATTCTGTATAATTACCAAAATAAATGTAGGCAATCGGGCTGTAGGCAAAAATACATACCTATAGGCAATAATACATGCCGGTAAAAATTAATGTAAGCAATCGGGATGTAGGCAAAAATAAATGTAGGCAAACAGAGTCCTCCCACACAAAATATAATATTATTAAGGAATATTTTAATGACATTTATAAAATATATGGAAAACATTAATAGAAAATTCATACAAAATCAATATTTCCAAATGCTGATTTAATACTTTTGGTTAAAAAATAACATTCATTAAATATATTGTATAATGAAAGACATCTCATGATATCATTTTGCTACAACACACTGTTTCCGTGCATCATTAAGTTCTTTCCACTCAACATCATTTCGTGTTCCTATATTAAAAATAATATGTATTATTTTTTAATATCTTGAAAAAAATTAATTGAATTAATTAAATTAAATCATTAGAGTTCTTGCCTGGTAACTTATGCTTCAAGTACTTAATGTAAAGTACAAAATATACTACTGCACAGAATGCTGCAAACATTGAAAATATTTGTAGAGTTAATGCACCACCAAATTTTTTTAGAAGCATACTCCCCACCAAATTACCGACAGCAAAACCTAAAAAGAATTTATACATTACATTAATAAGAAATTTTAATTAAGAAGAAAAAATATACATATATATGTTTATAATCATTTTTTGGTAATAATTTAATTGTAAATGTGAAATATTTGAAGAAGTTTACCAAAACCCTCTTTAAATCCTGACATAATGCCTTGAACAGAAATAGATATATTGGACGATGATATTACATCCGCAAACTCTATTATTGTTACGTAGGAAAGTGTATATGATAAACCCAGTAGTAAAAATTCAATTAGAACAATCCACCATGGTGTTGGCGCTACAGATATTAATCCTAGCCGTAAGACGTAAAATACAAGAGAAAGATTAAAAGTGTAACCATATCCAAATTTATTTAATATTTTACCTGAAAAGAAATTAAGACAATATTTCAAATTATTGGATCACCTCATTTATGTAAAATATTATAATAAAGTATAATTCAATGATACCAGATAAAGGTAAAAATATTATACAACCGAAAGCTTCTGCGGATACAGTTAAACCTTCTATTAATTTTATTTTGTCCATATAACCAGTTTTCATAGCTAAATCTTCTTCATACCTAGTAAAATATAAAACTTAACTATACACATTATTAAAATTAAATATTATAAAAATTAAGTCCGCTAAAATTTTACGTTTTAATTTCTATATTCTAATAATTGATTTCATATAACAAATAAATACAATGAAATATCTTTTAAATTATATAAACTTACCACAACAAGAAAAAGATTATGTAACCATCAATGGCTCCGACAATAATAGCAAAACATAAAAATATAATAACGGATTTATATTTTAAAAGCGCACAGATATTCGCACATATATTTGACGATCTCGATATATGTGGCAGCTGTAAAAAAAATAAAATTCAAAAATTATGGTTAGATGTTTTTCCTTTTTGCTAGTTCTTTTTAATTTATTATAAATTACCTTCAGTTTTCTGCAACATAATAAATCGATACAAATAAATATAAACGCAAGAAGAAATGCTGGTGTATAAATTTTATAGATTTTTCCTTGGGACCATATATCTATAAAATATCCAACTAAAAGTCCTACTAAACCATAACTGATTTCACCCCACATACGTTGCCTACCATATTTCATTTGCTTACCTTTACCTGAGAAGATAAATTAATTAATTTTGTGAAACATAATCCACGCAGACGCACACGCTTACATATATTTCTTTTTTATATAACATGACATTTATGTACAAAAATTATGTATTAAAAATGTTTATATTATATATTAATTATATATTTTAGCTGTAATTTATGATTGCGTTTATAGTTTGACTATAATCGGCACGCAGTTTGCATAACTAAAAAGTATATTTAGAGTTTACATACAAAAATATTATATTGGACACCAAATCTAGAATGGATTATATTGACCGTTTCCTTGTTATTTATATACTATAAATTGAAATCTTATTTAACCATAAAGAAACTATATTTTCAAATAATTTTTGATAACTCTATTTGAAAGATAAAAAAACGACAATTTATTCCATGTTGACATCTATATTGTCAACAAGAATTATATGCATAAATACTTAAATACATGAATCATACATTGTTACAACTACACTATTAATTCTTTGATAAATATACAGTCAAAATATGATAATCACTACCAAAGTAAGAACTATGGCACACAGAAAAACTTTAGCAGTAAAACATAAATAGTAAAGAAATCAATTAAAGAATTTGCTATACTACTGACGTTATGATCTTATTATTGATCTGTGAGTGATTAATTTATTGCATTTTATTGCTGACAATTTACAGTTAATTATTTTTGTATGTCATAGCTATAAGCGTAACGACAAGACCAAAAGGAAACTTCAAAAGTATTAACTTTATATATTTTTTATAAAAATAAATAAAAGAATACGTATTAAAATAATTATTATAGATATTTAATTCAGATAGTCTTTTTATACATATTTCAATAAATGCACTTAAAGAAAATAATATAGTAATTATATGAATGTTTACCTAATATTTCAAAACAAATTGCGTTGTTTATATTAAAAGAAGTAACAACACCAATAGTGCCAAAAGACATTAAAATGACAAATCCCCAGAAAGTAACAGATGTGTACAAGCAGTAATTACTTTCAAAATTATCACAGATAACCTTACAATTATCTGTCTCTATTCCTTGACATAATGCCATTTCGTTAATATTTAATAAACATGTAGTATTTGAAGAAATAACTGCTTCCTTCTCAGGAGAAGTTGCATAGAAAGATAGTCGAATGGAAAACTTTGTATCAGTGCATGTCCAATGACATGTAGTATTCTTTGAAATGTTACATAATGCTGTTGAGTTCTTAAATAAAAACAAATAAGAAAACTTTTAAATATATTGTATTATAAAACATATATTAAAGTAATAAAACAATCAAAATGACAGGACAATGAGAGCATCAATATAGCACAGTAATTAGGGCGTATTATTATTAGATAACGATATTTTCATTGAAAAAAACACGCAATTGTAAAAAAAGACTTACATTAATATCGCAAAATGGTAAAATCGCACAAGAAACATTTTGAAACTGATGATCTGGTATCATTGGTCCCGGTAATGGAGGTAAAAAATATATCAAAATGTAGGAACCGTATGAAACCATCAGTATAAACATAAAGATTAATTTTTTTTGTGTTTGAAAATAATCCATGATATAACCAATTGTTGGTTTAGTAATCATATACACAATAGGTAAAATGGCAGTAATGCTACCCATTATTAATGGAGAAATACCAAGTTGTTTACCGTAAACAGGTACAAATGGAAAAATGGCAGCCATAGCTGAAATAAAAATAATTAAGGTTGTATTACACTAATAGAGTTGAAGTAGTATGGAGTTAAAACTAATTTTTAATATTTTTAAATTTTTATTGTTTTTTATTTATTAATTTATTACATTATATGTATATTTCTTTAATATGGTCCACATATGATATTTCATAGAATCAGTATTACAAAAGGTATTACAAAATTTTTTCGAATATAAGATGCATTATAATAATATTTGAAATATATTACTTAAAAAAAAAAGACATAAATTTATTAAAACTATTTAATTATTAGAAAACGTGATATAATTCAACAAATAATAGAATCTCATTTTTACGACCGTACAATTGTTAAACAATAACAAGAAGGAAGGAAGCACAAAGCAAAGCCTATCACGGTCAAAACTAGATCAAGATGCTTATTATCATTATGTGTGAATTTATATATCGCGTATGTAGTTCTCTCAATCGCGTGCCGAACATTTAATAACCGATTTAATAACTTACACCGGCGTATAAGGTAGGCTCCCACTACATTACCTTACTGATGAGTCCAGTAGTGGAAGCCGGGACGAAACGCCAACTTGTGATATTCTTTGCAATCTTATTTTTCACAGATTTCAATTATCATTACTTTAATATTAAATTTTAATATATGTCTTTCAACATATTATTAAGATCTAATAAGATGCTACAAGCATCGAAAATTGTTAGATTGATTGTCAATCTAACTAAAGTGATATTACCGCGGTAGTCGTTTAGAGTTGCGTTGTAAGTCTGAAAAAATGTTCGGCACGCGATTGAGAGAACTACATACGCGATATATAAATTCACACATAATGATAATAAGCATCTTGATCTAGTTTTGACCGTGATAGGCTTTGCTTTGTGCTTCCTTCCTTCTTGTGATATAATTCGTTCCATATAGATTCACTTACCTGCATGAAAAAAAAAATAGTGTGCTTTTAGAGGCAGTAACACATAATTGATTTTCATAATTGTATTTAACAAATATGTATTCCAATTATTAATTTTTTTCCTAAAAACTTGAAACTATGTCAATCGCATCGATATAACAAAATAAACACAACTGTGACACTATTGACTGCAATATATACTTATACGTTTAAAACGTACTTTTTAACAGTGTTCTCCTAGTACTATATTATTTTTCGAAATAATCGCTCTCTAAAATATTATCTACCGTTATCTACATAAATAATATACATATATTTAAACTTAGAATAAATAATATATGTTAAACAAAATTTATCACAAAATTTTTCAAGTTTTACATTATCGATAAAAATGCAAAAAAGGTCAAGCCATGTTCAAAAAAAGATACTCAAAAATTTAAACCTTTTTATCTAATAACAATATATTACCACGAAAAGTAAATATATTATTAATTAAAGGTGCCAGTTCAAAGTGAACTAACATAAAGTGTATATAACTTTTGGCCGATTTTCGAATCGCCTCCGCTTTCCGCTGTCCCCCTCACCTCGCCGCCTCGCGCGCAGATCAAATGTCGCTCGAGTATCGTGCGTGGTATATATAATATATGTGGGTGTATATACACACACACAAAAACACATAATTTAAAAAATGTTGATAATTTAGTATAATTATATATATTTATACTAAATTATCAAAGATAAATACTAATAAACAAATTTACTAAATTATCAATGTTTTCTAAATTATTTAAAGAATTTTTACTAAAAGATGATGTTTGATAAAATTGAAATACGTAACAACAGTACCGTAACTATTGGAAATATGTAAGTATGTAATAAAAATTTAGGATTCATAAATTATAATATTTTATAACGTTTTTAGTTTATCCCATAATTATAATTATATGATATATAATAGATATATTTGAACATGGCTGGAGACACTACCGCGTCTCCTGATATTATTATTATTGCAAATGAATTATAGTTTATTTATAGTTATTATTGCAAATGAATTTATAGAATAAACTATTTACTGCGATAATACTGCGAAAAAATAAGTGGCAATTTACTTTTTCTTATCACTATGTCAACACTATTTTCTTAATTTATAACTATCTAGTAAATATATGAAGTATATAATAAATTTGTAATATTTATGCATACATACTTTATTTAAATACAGTTAATATATATATAATTTAACATACTACTATTTTAATAAATTAAATTTGAAAAATTTTAAACTAGAACTGATTTATTACTTTTATTCTAATTTAAAAATTCTATTATTATATGTATATAAATGTCGAAATTTTTGTGATTTTTGTTTGGACAATGAAGAAAACAGAATGTATAAGTGGAAATATTTATTATAAATCAAAGTTTATACATATTATATATGCATGTCATTAAATAACAATATATTTGCACCTGAGAGCTACATTACGCTTCAAAAGCTCCGCTAATATTATGCAACCGCGTGTATAATAAAACAGTGTCTATCCACATAAGTATATATGTATCCATTCATAATATATACTTCTCGAATATTATTTAGATTATCACTTGAGTCATTCACACCAAATACAAAAGCATCATTATTTTAGAAAACTTCTTCGTAGATGTAATGATATTGTTATATTAATTCTAGATTACGTTTTTCCGCAATAAAACATTAATAATATAGATTTTCTATACAAGGAAGAAAAGAATTTTTTGCTAATCTTATGTAGAAAGACAAAAAAATATTAGAATAAATAGAATAACGTTAATTCTGTTTTTCGATCAAACCATCTATTTGAGCAATACGATAATGTTATAGAAAAATGTAACGGAAATATTAACAATAAATTGTTAAATTTTTATCCTTAATTTAATGTATAGCAAGTCATACTTTAAAAATTCGATATATTTATTTTTTTCTTATAGAAGAATAAGTTAAATAAATTTTTATATTTTAATGTATTATTTCAGTATATTCAATTTATTTAAAAGATTTATAAGATTTATAAATTAGAAAACATAACATACCTACATAATTGCTACATTTTTTAAATGCATTATAATTATATGTAAATAACAATTATGCTTATTACATAAATGTAAATAAATTTTATATAGCCACTTTGAATATTTCAAAAACAATATATTTAATAGAAAGTCTCAAACAAAAGTTACTTTGTTTCGAATGATATGACGGTTTTCATGTTTGATGAAAATATTCTCAAAATTTTAATCGATATTTTGTTCAATCTAACAATAGGTTTTTTTTAACTAATGCTCATTATCACTCTGCATGCAAAACTATTAAAAATATATCAACATATGCGTATCATATTAAATACCTTGTATTTTATCCTGATACGGATGTAAGATGAAATATCTTGTAAAGCATTCGTTCCCTGATGACATTAGCTCAGTACTTTTAAACATGGACTGACATAAAGAATCGATACACATAAAATAATACAATATACATAGCGTCAAGTTTCATATCTCATATAGGCATATACATTAGTAACTACATATGTATATGTGAATAATAAAGTTGTTAATATCAATTTTTCTTGCTATTATACCATCCTTGCCATTGTATTTTATGAAAGTTTTTATTATATGTATATAAATTTTGAAATAATGCAGAAAACAGAAAGAAAATACATTAGATAATTTCAAAACAGGCATTGAATCTCTTATATCTATTTGACTTGCAGATCTTTCCTTATAATTTTATTAAAAAGATTTTATTTATAATAATCTCAATCGCAAAAAGGAGCATTCAATCCTCAGCAGACCAAGAAATTTAAGCCTTTGATTCGCGAAATCTATATATAACTGTATAAGAAATAAAATCGTTTGAAATGAAAGATTTAGAGATTTATTTAGAAACTAACAATTATTTTGAATAACTAAATGATAATCTGTTTGTTACTAAAAAAGAGGTTTAGGAAACTCTTTTCTAAACGGAATCGAGAAAATCTTACGAAATAAGAAATCTTATATAATGTTTGCTGACGATCAACATTTATTAATTTTAATCGAATTGAAAGAAAATTTAGGCCTTTAAGCTCTCAGGCACATAAATTGGAACAACATTAAAGATATGTAGCAAAAGTAAAGCAAAAATGATAATATAAAACGTTATAAGTGATAAAAATAAATAAAGTTTAAAAAAAATATCTAATTTACAAAATAGTTAAGTATGCAGTATTTTTCTTTTCATATCTCGTGAATCAAATAACATGAACATTTGATAATGAAACTAAATAAAATATACGCAGTTTCGATTGCATATAGTTTCCATTATTTTACAATACAATGTGATGTATAATAGTGTAGTCAAACATTTTTGAGAATAGGAAATTAAATGGAAAATCTAGAAGAATGCTCAATGATGTACAATTCGTCGATTTGTTTATTGCTAACTTCTTCTATATTTCAACATTTTCACAAAAACAATGAACTTGAAAAGAAACACATAATAAGGAAAACTCGAGAAACAATATATAATAAAATATGTTTCATTTTAGTATTTAGGACTCGTAAGTGTGCAGTTGACATTAAAAAGACAAAATCAAATTTTCTTTTTACGACTTTCAAAATTTATTTAAAAAATGAAAACGGTGTGCTTTTAATTTATATATTTCAACAAAGATTGATTTAACTCAAGCCATTATAATTTTAATATAATAAATAAAAAATATTTCTCATATATATTATATAAAAGTTTAATACACAAAATATCAATATTTTTTGAGTAACAATATATAACATTAATTTATCTTTATATATATATATATATATAATAATAGTATAATTCTTTATTGTAAAACTAAATCATTATAATTTTAATTATATCTATATATATATATATAAGAATTATATTCAGATCTACTTTTTCTCTCATCAATATGTATATCTTAACTTAAAATACACTTAATTGGAGTTGACTTGAGTTCTTGGCATATACTAACACATGTTGCAAAACGCAAATGGCAATTAAGAATTTGTTATTAAAAAAGGCCCAACATGAACATTTTTATGTTCTATTTATTTCATACTCCATAATATTCTTGTAAAATACAATTCTCCTGTTAGACATCAAATGAAAAAATGATTCGAAGCATCAATCTTTTCAATGCCAACTGTATGTACTTATGGATAAAAAAAGGTATTAAAAAAGTAATATGGAACATGCCAAAGTTACGAGGACATCCCTAAAGATTTGACGCGTATTAAAATTCGTCAAAAATAAATGTATGCAGCCTTCGAATCTAGAATCGTACGTAGAACCCGGATTATTCGACATATTCAATTCCCTATATAGTAAAAATCCCTATATATAGTTATCTGATCATCGCTATCGAGATTCCATGACGGGAATTAAATTAAATTTTTTCCGAGCGAGTTTGAAAACGGAGAGAGATACAGAGACAGAAAGGAGGGAGGGAGGTCAGTTAAATAATTCGAGTTAGATCCATCCGGATTCTACTATATTCTACTCTAAGGCAGACGGTGCATTTTTTATGTTAAAATTCTGTACAAGTATAAGAAATGTTAGCAATTTATTAGCTGATATAATCCAGCGCAATCATGGAAATTTACTTAGATTAATCGAATGCTTTTATTACGTTTTACATCTGTTTGATAAACAAATAGACAAGTTTTGTCGCTCACAATTTCTGCTACAACATCGCTAAACCGTTGATTACGAACGGTGATTCTGCTATTGTATAATAAAAAAACATGTTGAAAAACTTGCACTTAAATCTTCTCAAGTTCGTGTAAAAAAAATAAAATATTGTAAAAACACAATTTTTGTAACTGGGATCTATAGAATGGTCCTTTTTCTCAAAAAATCTATTTCTTAAATACAGATTTAAAAATTAATTTTAAGACAATTTCTCTCTATAAGGAATTGCCGCACGACAAAAAAACTGTTTCTTACTTAAAATAATCGTCGAATATAAATTAAATATATATGTAAATGAGTACTAACAGTTACACATTTAATTAAAACTGAAAAAGAAAGAGCGCACGTATGGAAATATTTATATTAAGTCATGTGCAAATATAAAGTTGAAGTTGATAAGATAGCATTACCTAGAAGAAAAACGCGCATTATCGAAAAAAGTACAAAAGTGCAATTTAAATGATTATGGTTTTTTTTTAATTTTGATTCGATTACTCGACATTTTTCAGATTTATTCATACATATAATCGGTCAAACAATGAAAAAGTAGTAAAGAGTAACCAAATTCGTACTAAACAGCAAAATCGTTCGCATGAAACTATAAATAAAAATTTAAAAGCAGAACAAGTTAGCTCGCATAACAGTAAGTTTTTCGTTAGAGAGAAGTAGCTGGAATGTGTGCTGTGTGTGAATGAACGATGATCCGAACATCATCAACCGTCAATGCAGAGTCTCTTTTCATTCGCACATTGTGTGAGATTATAGTCTCTAATAGTAGTTCCCATCGATGACATTTTCTTTACTTCGCACGAAAGGCATACTTCCAGTCCTGCAACAGAATGGTAACAAGTTTTAAGCTTAACTGTCTCAAAAATAGAAAGAATCTTTTGTCTTCAATTATTTCTACGGATAATAGAATATTAAAAATTGAATAATATAGAAATATAATTTAAAGAAATTTTGAACATCTATTGATGAATAAATCTATATATATAAAGAAATAAGAAGTTACGTTGTAATCACTGAATCGTTAATATACACTTTTTTACTTTAAATAACATATTAATTATATCAGTATGTTAAAAAATATTGTAATAATATAGTTTTCTGCATTCTATGACATTCGTCTGTAATAGTTCTGTAATCCACAATTTATGGATTAATAGCGTCAATTTTATTTTGATTAAAGATACAAGATATTTATAATTATAATATATTATTTTATAAAATATTA
>NW_017279354.1:770337-798755 GCF_001594065.2 Cyphomyrmex costatus | reverse complement strand
TAACTGTCTCAAAAATAGAAAGAATCTTTTGTCTTCAATTATTTCTACGGATAATAGAATATTAAAAATTGAATAATATAGAAATATAATTTAAAGAAATTTTGAACATCTATTGATGAATAAATCTATATATATAAAGAAATAAGAAGTTACGTTGTAATCACTGAATCGTTAATATACACTTTTTTACTTTAAATAACATATTAATTATATCAGTATGTTAAAAAATATTGTAATAATATAGTTTTCTGCATTCTATGACATTCGTCTGTAATAGTTCTGTAATCCACAATTTATGGATTAATAGCGTCAATTTTATTTTGATTAAAGATACAAGATATTTATAATTATAATATATTATTTTATAAAATATTAATAACAGTACTCTGAAAAAAGCGGATAGTGTATTAATTAACTAATGAGTATTTATATTTCATCATCATAGCAAGCACACAAAAATCGTGGAAACAATTATGATACACAATTAATGTTTCGGCATGCAAATTCCACACAATAACAAATTTACATTTACTTCTTCTGCAATTTCTTTGATTATGTAGTTACTAATAGTAATATCCACATTCTGTTTTAAAGCTTATTATATTCGATATAATTACATTATATTAATATTTATTATTATTATTACTATATTTACGAATTTCACACAAAGCATTCATTAATTATTGGAAAAAAAAATTGAAGAAGCAAGTGTGAAAGAGAAGATATCTTACAAAAATTAAATATAGATATTATATACCAATAACAATCTTTCTTTTCAATATAAAATAATTTGATTATTTATAAAAATAAACCATAAATATTACATAATCAGGTTACATATTTTTCATCTTTATATAAAAAGTATATGTTTAAAAGATGTAACATATTATCTTTATCAACTTACTCCTTCTATCACTAGATGTTTGTTCATTTAAAAGAAATAAAGTGACAAAAACAATATTTGCAATTAATTAAATTATGTGCTTAACAAAAATCTCTATGTACTTTTCTACAAAAAAATACGTACCTTATCAATTATCCTTTCGCCATCTGGATTGATATATTTCCGCTATGTCATCATCAGCCTCATCTCGTACCTCGGATTCCGTTCAATTTATACTCAAGAACCAAAAGCGAAACAAAAACGACAACGCAAATTGATTCAAAGATCGAACCTCATAGTTAAGCACAAGTTTTGCGTGCGGAACAATGCACAATATTCCATTCATTACGAACATATTACATTATACGTTCTATAAATTACTATTTTGTTTCTACATGCCTTTTCGGCATTCTAAATCAAACGTATTGTAGAATCTATCTATTCTAAGATTGAGACAATCTGAATGAGTGCAGAAAAGAGACGAGTCACATTTATCAAATTTTTCAATATTAAAAAACTTGTCTAGTTTTAATTTCAATGAAAAAACTAAGAAAATTATTTTTGGAAATTAACATTTAATATTTATATGACATTTAATATTTTTGAAGCATTCCTGAATCTTACCTATTAAATAAAAAATTTAGATTTTTAATTTGGATTCATTCTTTCTGCACTCAAAAATATAAATTTTATAGTATATTATGTATTACATACCTCATTTATCTTAAATTATATTATTTTTCTTTATATTAAACAATATGAGATAATTTACAGAAAATAATTTTCAAAATATTGGTATTAAAGTACTGACTATTAAAATATTTCTTTTGGTTGCCCAGGTTTATTCACTAACAATTTAAAAATATTTTTTTAATATTCTTATTAAAAAAGCTTCTACATTTTAACAGAGTATAGGATTTCACTTTTTTTTAAATCATGAATATTACAAGTCCTGGATTTGTACCTTTTTTTATTGCTTATTTTCAACGTCTATCTCAAGTCTAGAAGCTTGCTTTATTTGTATTGAAAGCCTATCTATTTCAAGATAAAAAAAATTTATT
Source organism: Cyphomyrmex costatus (assembly GCF_001594065.2). Classification (NCBI taxonomy): domain Eukaryota; kingdom Metazoa; phylum Arthropoda; class Insecta; order Hymenoptera; family Formicidae; genus Cyphomyrmex; species Cyphomyrmex costatus. The sequence goes on along the minus strand of NW_017279354.1, from coordinate 796,811 downwards.
TTCGAATAAAATTGGAACACAATTAAGACTTGGATACTTCTTTATTTTAGAACCTGCCTTCAATTCCCAATTGCATTTTAATGAAACATGTAAAATTGAATTTTTAATTAAATAAATAAAATATGCGTTCTGTCTTCGTTAAATTTTTCACACTACATATGGAAACAAAAAATATTGTATCATAAATATGTACATTTTATATGTACTGATATAGCAAACATGTACTAATAAAATAGCTCAAAACAAATAGAGATCTAAAACAAATAGAGATCTAAAACAAATAGAGTCTACAATTGGGGGGCACGCGCGTTATTGTTGATTATTATATGTTATCATAAAATATTTTATATTTTATCATAATATTTAACATTTTATCATATGTATAACATTTGATATTATATATAGATATAAAATAACTTGTAAAATGTAAAATACTCATTTTTCAATCATATTTTATATTTGTATAATAGAAAAACAATAATTGATTAAAAAAATGTCTAGCTATAGAAAAGTGAAACTATATTGCATATTATACATTTACGTATCATGTAGTTATATGCAAAGAAAATCAAATATAATTATGTACATTTTTTTTTTCAAAAGCAATTTAATCTTAACAAAAATCTTAATTTAAAACATAATTATAAAATAATATTTTATATACATACATTATTATTATTATTATTTCTTCATATGCTAACTATAATAAAAAAAAATCATGATGACTTCGAAATATCAATGGAAGAGAAATTAAGAATAAGTCTCCGTTTGAAAATAATTTATTTATTATTTATTAAAATCTCAAGGCACTACCTCCATCATTTTTAACCTATTAATTTAATCAAGAATAAAATAATCATTAATTTATGTAACAAATTATCCTATCTAAAAAAGAATGTGTATATTAAGGGTGCTGTATGTCGCTCTTCGTAGAATATACATATAAAACTCATATCTCCTTTTCAATCAAAATCATATACTCTTGGTATCTCGCAACGTAGAAATCAACAAATATTAATTTTTCTTTTTTTACATGCACCGTTGAGATCTTACAAGAGATATCGCCTACATCATTTTGTGCCATCGTTAAATACATTTCAAATATAATTCAAATATATTTCGAATATATTTTTTCAATTGTAACTTGACATTTTTTCTAATAAATAAGGTTTTCGAATACATTCGATACATATCTATATCAAAATTATATTTGAAATCTATTTCTCTCTATACAATTATGTAAATATATCTATTGCTGTAAATAAAATATATCTTCAAAATATCTTATTTCATATTTTCAAGATATGATATATATTCAAGAATTGCTGCAATCTGGTTTCGAACCGCGTATAAATTGCGATTAAGATACTGCTAAAAGCCATGTGGCGATGAACTTTTAATATAGATTTCTTTATAACGTAAAATACCATAAATATAGGGGACTTGGAACAGTGCGAGTAACTTGAGACAGCATATACTTTTATTAAATTCAATCATAGTATCTACTTATACATTTCTAAAGAAAGTTTAAATTTTTTTAATGACTCATGGATGAATACCACGACTGAATTTAACAAAAATACATGGATCCAAGTTACTACTTGCACGGTCCCAAGTCACCTACATTTGCAGTATCTAATAAAATATATTTCATGCTATCGTAAATATTTTTATCGATACTTGATATATATGTGTATCACTGCATTGCAAACTTGGAGAAATTCTTTGTAAAATAAAATAAAACAAAACCAGAACACAGCGTCAATATTTCTTGATGTGTTTCCAGTTTTTTAAAACGTTAGAATAAATCTTCCCGATAAATTTTAATGAATTATATTCCGATTCATATTTCAATTTATATTGTAATAAATATACATGCATGTAATTGTAATAATAAATTGAATAAAATTCGGAATATTTTCGTAATTATTAGATTTACAATATTTTTTTACATAGTCTTTCTTTGCCTATTTTACTCGAGGCCTCCTTTTAATCATTAATATATTTCGTTTCTTTTTTTTCGCGATTTGCTTTGCAAATCTATACTGCATTATATAGTTAAGCAAAGTTGCAATTTGCTCGATACTACTTTTAAATAAAATGTGTGTAACTTCATCGATTTTGTAGCGAAAAAGAAAAAAGGAGAAATAGACACACATTTTAGAACAAAAGAGAAAAAATGTTTAGATCGGATTACATAAGAGTTTTCATTATGTTCAGATTTCTTTACATTTTTGAGTTCTTATCAATATATTTTTTAATTTTTATCGATTCCTCTAATTGCATTAATATTTTTTTTATTTCAATTAAAATCAACGCGTCGAACATATTTGATTGTTGCAATCTCTTTGTATGAATCATGAATATAAGGAAATGACTGAATCTGCTATAAAACATATGTAAAAAAAAAAGCAGAGTATAAAGAAATATATACATTATATCAAATTAATATAATGATTATGCCACCTCATTGACACTTTAGGTGTAAAAATTTTAACATGTACTCATCAATAAAGACGTAAATTTTTATGACTAATCACAGTAAATAAATATCTAATAAAATGCATAAAAAATGCTTCAAAATTAGAAGACATTAATCATATCTTCCAAAGTAGATTTGATATACTCTAGTATTTCAAAGATAATTCAACATTATAGATGATTTTACATCAAATCAAACAGAAAAAATATTATTTATTCTTTTTGAAATTTTTTATATAAAATATTAAAAAAATATATTTTATCAAGTTTCAATGCTACAATTATAATGTTTTTGAGATGGAATTTTTACAAGAATTCCAAATACTTTTGAAATTCTAACTTTCAAACGATATAATTTTTAATCTCTTTAAAAAAATTTTTTAGTATTTAAATATATATTTTTTAATAAATGTTATTTAAAAATTTGTTTATTTACATGTAAAGTGTGATAAATCCATTTTAAAATAATTTGTTGCTAAATTCTGCATTTTAACCGTTAGAAATTAGAGATTCTAAAGGTATAATGACTTCAAAATTTGCATAAATTAGGAAATTCTGTGTCTCAAAAAATATTTTGATTATAGCATTGGATAAAAATTTGACAAAAATACATATCTTATATTATGTACAAGAATACAAAATTTCAGGAAGAAAAAAATTTGCATTTTTCAATCTAATTTGATGTGAAATCCCCTTATATAAAAAATATTCGTATACTTTAATAATACGAGTTTAAATTTTCGTTGTTTTTTTATAGTTTAAAATCTTCACATTTTCAATTAGCATACCATTTTCGTATATTTTAAATATACTATTTAATATTTTTTTATCGTTTTTATATTTGTTATCTACATTTTGCATAAAGTAATAAATTAGCTGATCCAGTTATTTCTTACATTTACGATATAAATGAGTAAACCCTTATCTGAAAACTTAAATAAATGCAATTTAACAAGGTGTTCCAATTAAAACGGTGATTACACCTTGTAATTATATATAATACTCTAAAACACGTAAAACAGTTTTTAATTTGAAAGAGAAATGCCATATCAAACGCTAATATCTCTTACAGTATTCTAAAAAAGAAACTGATGAAGTTTTTTTGCTCATTTTAGGAAATGACGATAAACAGCTTTACAAAGTATATAATAAAATGTGTGCTAAATATAATTTTCAATATAAACTATCTGGAGAATGAATAAAATTCTTAAATAAATCTCATTAATGTTCTAATCAGTGATTTAAAGAAAATCCTGCATATAATTCTACACTGGGTAATCCACTTGGAAGGGTATATTTACGTCACGCTATATCACATGATAGTTAGATGTGTTCTATTCGGAGCACATTCGGAACTCATTGTTAGATATGCATTACGCGGTATCATGTTTTTGCGCTACAATATAACCTGACGCATTTGCCACTCTAATTTTAATATTTTTCCTAGTACATTCTTTTATAATATGTATATAAAAATAACGATAAGCCATCTCATTTAATTTGAGATTAAAATAATTATGAATACAGAGACTAAAATAAATCTTGTTAATACTCCATTTTTATGATTTTAATTTTAATATTTTATTTCAAATTTGATCAATTATTTTTAATTTTATCAGGCTTCCATTTTATAATATTAAGTTTACCAGTTTTCTATTTTAAGATACCAAAAGATAGAGATTAATCGATCGAGATATGAATTGTTTATAGGTTATATCTTATATAAAAGAATATATTTTAGAGTCTTCTCTCGCTCACCCTAGGAATACATCTATCTATTCAGTGACGTCGTACTTAAAAAAATCATCGATAAACGAATGAGAGCACGGTAAAATATATCTGTTCTCTTTAGCTACAATACGTTATTTATTATATATATGTGTATATGTATATACATATATATATACATACATATATATATAATATATACATATATAACACACATACATACGTACGTACGTATGTATGTATTCTGCATTTAAAATGAGACAAATGTTATAAGAAAGCATTACAGAATAAAAGAAGATAGATAAAACTTGTTAGAAAAAATACAGGATACGCAGCTGAAGAGAACGGATTTAACGAATCAATAAAGCGGAATAGAAGCCAACAAGAAACGAAAAGCGGAATCCACCCGGTTTATGTAGATGACGAGTGAATGCCAAAAGCTTGGAAAATCTTATTTTTAAATCCGGGTTTGTTAGGACTAGCATCATGTTGGTGCTGGCCACTGCCCGCCGTTGACTGTCCTTCATGTAGCGCCCTTTGCACCAATGGCAGCGAACTGTTCACCTGCGTTCGATTGCGTTCGTATGTGTGCGAGTGCGGTCGCCGATGAGATTCGGCCAGAATTCGGTCAGATCAGGTTGTGCCGGACGTGACGGACGACGAAACGAAAAAAAGAACAAAAAGAAAGAAGAAAAGGATAGTAGACGGCTATAAGTGTTTGTGTCAGCTACTGCATAACATGCGGAAGTGCATACGGCTAATTTATACGTCGAAATAAAACGACAGATAAAAAAACTCACCTCTTCATGACTTTGTTCATGTTCGCTATTAGCCAGACTGGATCGCGAGCCACGTCTGGTAGAGCTTTTGTCATCACCCAACAGCGTCTGTACCACCCGTGCCTTGCTTACCAGTTCTAATGCCTGCAAAAAGAAAATTTAAAAAATTATTCTATAAATGCATATTACTGTAACTAATTAAATCAAATTTTAATTCTTATACTATTTTTATTAGGTACATATTTATCATATATATATATATATTACATAATGTAAATCATATATATTTCTATTAGTTTTAATTTACACACGCACGCACGCATGTACACACGCACGCAAGCACGCGTGCGTACACACAAAAGTTTATTATCTGAGAGATTCTAAGATTTAATCTAAACAATTTAAACTTATTTGAACAACTTAACAATTTAAACAACTTAAACTATTTAAAGGCTTGGTTAATTTAGTTAAACTTTTTGTACATCTAATGTTTTTTCTTTTTCTTTTTACGTTGAAGAGACAAGAATAAAATAAATTGTGCAAAAAGTCTAGTTAAAGAGTAATTATTTAAGATTTTGACTGCCAATACCTCAAATCATAAACTCATTTCAAGGTTAATAAAGAAATTTTTCTTTCTAACAGGCTTTTTTATTTTAAAATTGTTGTAATATTGTATAATTGTTAAAATGTTGCATAAATTATACATGTGTGAATTAAAATTTAATCAAGAAATTTTATTCATATGTGTATTAATAATAATTATATGGTAATTTATTAACATTATATTAATTCAAATTAAAATTAGAATGAAGAAATAATTTAAAAAATATATTTTAAACGTAGACAAAAAAAAAATTGTGTAACTTTGTAATGTGTAAAAATCATGCAAAATTGTAGAACAGTGCTAAGAAACTTTTACTCACTTGTTGCACGTGCTGCGTGCGAGAAATGTAAAAAACATCGTTAGTTATATTATTTGCAATTATACATAATAATTCTTGCTTTCTGGTGTATGCTTTATTAAGAGTTAATACAAATATTATCACCTCTCTTCGAGATCTCAAGGCGCAATCTTCGAGCGTTTCAGCAGCTTCGTATTTACCCTGTCTTCGATAAAGGGCACCGAGATTCTTTAAAGTAGTAGTAACGGTAGGAGAATCCACCTTCGCAGCCTTGTGCCAACCGCCATATTCGCCATATGGTGTGTTTTCCTTATTTCTATGCTTATTTTCTTCTCGTTCTTCAGCTACCTAAAACAGAAATCATAATATGATCAAAAAACGATTAAATAAATTTCAAAGAATTTCATCAAGAAATTCAATAAAATTAAAGTTATGTACGATTTGTATGTACAGATTTGTAAACAAATAACATAATGCTGCTTTTTATCCTTTTTTTCAACTTCAATTTAATCTTTAATCTGATATTTTCTTTTATTGGTTATTTTTAGAATATTTTTTATTATTAAATTCAATTTGTTTTAAAATATATTTATATCATATGCTAATTTTTTCTTTGTTTTAATTGTTAAATTAACATCAAAATTAAACGAGTATAAATGGCTATACAGAGTCATACGCTGTTAACGAAGCGTGGAAGCGGAGTCGACTCTGAATTGCATGAATCTAAATGTAAAATTTTTGTTTTTTCCACGCTTCATTAACAGCGTATGACTCTGTATAGCCATTTATATTCGTTTAATTTTGATGTTTTTTCAAACTGTAAAGAGTCTTTAATTCAATTAAAACTTACTTCTTTTTGTTAAATTAAATATAGCATTCCAAATTATCGTCACAAGTAAATATTTCTGCTTTATAAACAATATTGAATGAGGAAGCATTTTTAAGTTTTGTATTTCGCTTAATTAATGTAATAAAAAATATAAGTTATCTTTAATAGGAAATCGATTGTAGTAACTAGGAATATATGTTGTCTAACTGATTTTTTTAAAAGTGATGTAAATGTTGAAAGTTTTTAAAAGAAACTTTCAATGTTGTCAATTCAATTACATTACTTTAATTGACATTTGTCTTTAACAAATTTTACTTGTTTTGTGCAGCTGTTTAGCTTCTATCAATAAAAGTTTGTTTTGGAACTTTCTTTATATTTTTTTCTATTAATAATGTTTTTCTTCAATTTTTGAGAAGTTTTTACGACACATTCAAATATACAGTAAGATTTTATATAATTTAAACTATTATTTAATATATTTTTAAAAAATTGTATTTTTATTTTTGTTCAATACTGTTTTATATTATATCTACTGCTTTATATCAGACTACGTTTTGCGTGTTGCGACTTATGTAGACGGGCCTTTACTAATGATCGCGGGGATGCGGCGAAACGGGAGCAGGGCGCGCGGGGCGAAGCCTCGACTTCTCGCGTATAATGAATCTTGCTCCTTTTTCATACAATTCTTAGGAACTTTGAGCTACTATATTTGTCTCCTAGGAAAATTTGCAAAAACTGACTAAAAAATTTCTTGTTTATAGCTTCTATTATATAAGCATAGGCATTCAATATGGATTGTGATTCATTATTTCGTACCTGCCAAATAGGTTTGTTGTCACCATCAATGGCGCCAAACTCTCTCTCATGTGCTCTAGTAAGCACCTGCTTATATAACACCTCGGCATCCTTGTATTTTCCTTGCTTCAAGTAACAAGATGCTAGATTGTTTTTCGTTTTAGCGACGTTTGGATCATCCGGGCCCAACTTAATCTCATAGATCTCCAGTGCTCGCTGATAATAACGCTCCACCTCTTCGTACTTGGCCTGATTCTGACACAGCAGTGCCAGATTATTTAATTGCTTTGCTACATCCGGATGATCGCGACCTAGTACCTTCTCGCGGATCTCCAGTGCTCGTTTGCATAGGGGTTCAGCCTCCTTGTATTTTCCTCGTTTTCCATATAACACTGCAAGGTTGTTCAATGTTGCCGCTACCGCGGGATGATTTTCACCTAATGTCTTCTCTCGAATCGCTAGAGCGTCGTTCAAAAGATTCGCGGCTTCTTTATATTTGTTCTGGTCTCTATATACGAGAGCGAGGATGTTCAGCATGGTTGCCACGTCAGGATGATCATGGCCAGAAGTTTTTTCTAGATCTTCCAAAGCTTGTTTACACAGGGGCACCGCCACTTCATAACGGCCTTGACTTGCATATTGGATCACCAGGTTGTGCAGTGTGCGCAATCGTGCTGGTATCTCATAGCCAGCATTCACTTGCTGAGCAAACTGCGAAGGCGGAGTCGGAGATATAGCTTGAAAAATACAATAGAAATTTTTGTTGAAGAAATATAGTCTTGCAATATTTATCGCGTTTCACATTTAATTTATTTAAAAGTAATAATTAAAAAATTTAATTTGTATAATTAAAAAAGTTAGTTAAATAGCAATTATTCTTATTATTCGTTTATAATGTTCTATTTATTGTTAAATTATTTGCAGTAATGTATAAATTATTAATTTTAGTAATCATTTTTATAAAATTTTTTTATTTCACAAATTATCAAATTTTGTGATAGTTCAAAAATAAAAAAATATGCTTACATTTGCTGTTGCGTTCGTCCGTATCATCATCAGGAAAAAGATCCACTACAGGGTCATCTTTTGGTCGATCCTTAGCATTTTCATCTTCTGTTGATGGATCCGGATCGTATTGTCGCATACTGGCCATAAAGTCTAAATGTCTCTTTTCTTCTTCCAATTGAGCAACCTGTGAAATGCATCGCGAATGTGATAAATTTGCAAATTACTAAAATAAATTGTTGTCATAAAAAAAATTATTAATAATGAAGAGTACCTTTTCAATTATTAATATTTTCATAATTATTACTAAAAATTTTTCTTGCATCTGTACTTATAGAAAATTTCAAGTATTACGATTCTTATAAATCATAGACATATAAGATAGCTATGATTAATCACTAAAGATTGTCATTTAAGTAATTTCTTATTCAGTGGAAAGCGTAATAAGCGCACAAGTAGATAATAGCACAAGTGAGAAGGTTTTAAAAAATTGAAATGATAAAAGTTTGAACTACAGCATTCTAATTTTAATAAAAGAGCAAAAAATTAGCAAAAAAATAGCCCTTCAAGAATATATACTTGATTTTTTATTTGCTGCTATTTTTCTTTGTGGCTGTGCTAACTTTAGTCTTAAGCATAGCCATGGGTTTTAACAAATCGGCTGGAGCAAAAAAATCGAGAATAAAGCAAAAAATTAGCAAAAAAATAGCAAAAAATGTGTTATTGGTCGTGTTTTATTGTGCTGAAGTGGCTGTGCCAGCTTAATAGACGTGTCTTGATGCTAATATACTATTAATATATACTGTATTAAAAATAAGATTAAAATGCAAAATATATTTATGAAAAATTCTTAATATCTCAACTTAAATTATTTTTGTATACCCACATATCATCATATCATACATGAATAAAAGTACCAATCGAATATATGTTTATTAGATATTTTCAACTTGTTTTCATGTGCTAAAGCCTCTGTAGTAGTTTTAGTATTGTATGCAAAGACACCCTGTATGTAACGTTAAATTAACATATAGTATTAAATTAATATTAGCATCAATGATTAACAGCTTTCTAAGATGCTTATTTACATATATACATCAAGAATATTAAATTGCTTGTCAATTAATTTGTGATATTACTACTCCAGCTTCGGTTTAGGACTGTGTTTCAAAACAGACAAATAATCAGTTCAACTTGAACTGAAAATTGTATAAATTTACAAGAAATATTAGACATGAAAAATCGTCTTGACCAGATATTTTTATTTACTCTCTAATTCTGAATCAGTGGATAATCAGATATCAATGCTAAATATTGATAATCAGTGAATGAAATGTGAGATCCCTAACCTAGCTAACCATTATGTGATTCAACTAACCTTGTTTAGTGAATAAATTCAATGAATATAGTATTGCAAGATTGAAATTAAAATGTGTGTAAATATTAGTATTTTAGATATATAATATAATGCTCAAACTTTCTGTCCTTTTTAGTTGAACTTCATTGAGCCAATTATGCTACTGGGTAATCAGTGACTATCCACTGATTCAGATTTAAAGAGTGTGTATTTAACCTCATCGGTCGATTTTCACTTAATATAATCATATTATATTAACGAATTAGGATTAACAATGATGTCAAAAGTAACTTACAGCTTGTTCACTCGCTTGCAACTTCTGTTGTGTGCCGGCTAGCTCGTCCCTAAGCCAGGCGTTCTCCTGGCACAGCCTCTTCACCTGCGTCCTTAGTTTCTGCTTTTCTGCTTCCACCATCTGCAGATGACTCGCTAACGCTTGCATCACTTGCGCCTCGCCTAGGCCCAGGTCAATCATCTCGATGATTTTAGAAAGTAGACTAGCCTTGTCTCGAGCGGCAGGCGCGTCCTGAGACTGCAGGCCTTGTAGCAGACCACCATGTTCGACTCGAAGAGCCTCTAGACCTTGTGCGACAGTCCGTGCTCCAGCCACAATTTCCTCCTGCGTCATCGCCGTCATTCTGCCTATGTTCTCAATTTTTTTACTGAAAATAGAAACAAAGGGGGGAAATTTATATTTGCAAAACAAAAAGATTTCTTTCTTTTTCTACAGAAAATGTATAAATGTTCTACTAAAAAAATATAAATAATCAATATACACACACATGTGATAAAATATATATGTGAAATATATAAATAGTTAATTTTTATGTCTTAAATGATAAATAGCAATTAGTTTCTAAAAAAGAATGTCAATAAAATATTGCATCTCACGTATTTAGGTACCTTATAATAAAATATCAAATATTCATATACACCGTTGTTATATATTTTTGCAAAATGGCCGACGAGCGCCAAAACGCTTCCGTCGCAGAGAAGGAAGTTGAAGGCTGAAAGTGTGAGGTCTAATAAATGCCGAGAGCAGGAGAATCGTTATAATGATAATTTGAACACACGATCGACACTCGATCGGGGAAAGTCGCGAGTAAAACGAAAGACAAGGACGAAGAGAGAGGACTTACCCCATGTCTTCAGGGTCGCGTTGAAGCTGTCTACGTGCTGGTCTAACGCGCGGTACTGTCGGCTCAATATTTTGACGCCGGCGCATCGCGGTACCGCTCTCGCGGTTCTGACCGAATCGGATATATATACAGAGCGATTCATTTGGAGACGTTCTCAACATATTACCCTTTCTTACATGTCATTAAATAAAGATTTTTCCAAATTTCATTATAGAATTTTTTATAGAATTATATAATCATAAAGTGAGTCAGAATATTATTAAATAACAGAATGAAAAATACAAATTATAATAAAAAAAAAGTATAAAATATGACAAAACCAAAAAATTTAAAAATTCAGAGCAAGACAGATTTCAATCGCCATATATGATACATTTTATTTAACAATACAATATATATAATAGCAGTAAAAGCCAACACAACAAGTTCCATTAGTGAAATTAGACAATGAGACATTTCTTTTTTTTCGCTCCTCCTACCTTGCTCTATATTTAAAATAAAAAATACAGTGCATTTCTAACTAATCAACAGTATGATATATCAACAATACTAAAAAGATAGGAATTATTAAATATAATCAACAATTTAATATTAAATATAACAACAAATTTAAACATATCTCATAGCTTTACAGTTATTGAAAATCTATTGTATCTTTCCTCGCTCATTCAAAACTTATAATTTTATAGATCTCAAAATATGAATTTCAACAGTCACAATTTTATGAATCGCTCTATAATATATCAAGAAATTTCGTTTAAATATTTCAATATAGTAATTAAAATATCAAATATTCAGATTTTTAGTAAAAATATTTCAATTATAACAAGACTTCATGTAAAATTTTTTATTTAAAAATTTCTCTTTAATTATATAAAACAATTGAGTTTTCTTATTACAATATTTTTTATGAATCAATCTATAGAACCGTAGCGCGACTAGAAATTCGATGGTGAAGAGGAACGATCGCGTCGCTGCTGCATAATCGATACTGGCTAAGAAAGACCACCTTTTCCTGAGAAGATCAATTGTAAAATACTTCATTGATACTAACTGATATTCCACGTATTGTATATAATATATTTTAAACACAATGCTTTCAATTTTGATATTTCAATGTAAGACTAAATAATTAATTAAAAAGTCTTTTCAATCGTACAATATCTTTATAGCTTCAATCTGAACTATCCGTCTCCATTTAGAAAACTATAATACATTTATTATGGAATGACAATTGAGAAACATTCCAATAAAACAGATACAGCAATTCAAATGATAAGTGACAATCGTATTTTAAACTACTGTTCTCGGCGGCTCAGATGAAGTTAAATTTTCAGGCACTCATAAACCTTGGCCTCTCCAACAACCTAAGGTCAGTATCGCAAACAGGTCTAGTGACTTCGCAATAAGATCATTTGTCTGATCCCGATACTTCCGCTATTCAACCAGTTGCGATCGGTACGATTTTAACCATTCGAAATAGCGACTATAAAAGATAGAGACGAACCTAAGTAATCTGTCTTGAATTTATATCTCTGGATTAATCGGCCAACTGATACACAAACTATGTATTATATAAATTAAAACACGTATAAGGAAAAAATTAACGATCGTAATTCAAAACCTTAGGAGAACTTAAAAAATATTCTATAACAAGTTTTGTAGGATAGGCTAGAAAGTAGTAAAAAGTCGGAAAAGTAAATAAAATTATTTAACATAATCGTTTTCTTTATAGCTACTACATCCTCTAACTGTTTTCTGTTACCTAACCTAACCTTTTACATTTACACGCTTATAATACTATATATTCATAATATGTTCAACTATTTTAATTCTATAAATAAAAATCACGCATCAACAAGTTTATGCCAATATACGATTATTTCTAATTTGCAGCAATTGTAATTAAATGGCTAATAAGAACGAATAAAAAATGCAAAAGTAGAATTTAATTTAATGTGTCTTTAATTTTTGTTAAGTTATATTTTTTATTGCAAATATAGATAAAATTTTAATTTAAAAAATTAACGAATTATTTAAACATTATTTTAAAAAAAGTAAGTTCTATAAATATTCTAGGAATATATATAAAGTATTATCTCAGGGTCTCATTGAAAATTATTAGAAGTTATTAAACAAAAATAAAAAGAACAGTAGATAAAAACGGCAGAATACTACAGTTAAAGAATGTAAAGATAGAAAGAAAGAATAAATAAGAATATAAATATAAATATGAACATATAAGGATGAGAAATGAACTGAATTATATATCTCCAATCTAATTTTAAGCTTTAAATTCAGTACTGCAATATAATACATATATGTACATATATAAATAAGTACATACGGATAAAATCCATTTTAGATAATCTATAATTTGCATCAGCTTTCGGAATAAAACTGTAGACTCCATTTATATTTTGATATTATATGTCGCATATATATTTTGATGTATGTGTGTACTTTAATATTATATTTGTAGGTATTTATACATTGTTTATCATATGCAACAAATAAAATGATAAAAAATTTTATCCTGAACTCTGACATAAAAATTATAAATCATTTATAAAATAGACTAAATATTATGTAAAACGCAAATTCATAAAACTCGAGAAATCAATAATATCAAATTTCGTTTTTCTTTAAAAAAAAAATAAGAAAAAAAAGAAAGAAAATCTTGAGTCTAATTGATGTGCGATTATTGCATTCATGAAATGTTCATTTTATTCTTTCGTTTTATTAATTCAATATTATAAAAGGAACGTTTTGCTCAATTTAATATATTCTTAGACAATTGTAACAATGACTTATCCGACTTATCATTATTTCATCACTTTTAAATTAATTTATCTTTACATGCCATCGTTCCCGATCTTCGAAACAGTTTATTTCACACGAGGAGAGATAAGCTACGACAACATTGCGTGTTTATGTTAACACGCAATAGACCGTGAGAAATTCGAGACTGGAGTGTAGTAACGCTCATTACTTACCAATGCAATTGAAATAATTTTTGTTTATTTTTCAAAAGTATTATTAAATTAAAAATTAAATTAAAAAGTCTCTAATAACCACCTATAAAAACCGACAGTAAGTAACAAAATAGTCAATTAAAAGATCTAAAAAATGTTATTGCTCAAAAATCAAAGTTGGATCTCTCTTTCTCTTAATGTATAATTTTGAATGCGTTAAATGTGTTTACTTTATATTATTATCTCTTCCGTTTCTTATCACAAACAAATTTAAAGCTTTCAAATAAAAAATTAAAAAAATGTTATACATTTAAAATAATAGATGATTGTAATCACTCTAAAATTAATCAATATTAATATAAAATTTTAAATTCTTTTTAGCAAAACATAGTTTAGAAGAGCTATAGTTAACACAAGCTAATTTTTCTAGCAATATTGATCAATATCAATTTAATATATGACAATCTAAATGCTAAAATACGCAATATATATACATATTGAAGCATTTATCTCTTGAAATGTAATCTAAAATAAATCCAGCACAACATTTTAATTATAACAAAGCTTTTACTTATATACATGATAGAAACTTGTGACAAAACATTACTTAATTAATGTTATACCTTTCTAGCCTTCAAAAAAGCTAGACTCAGATCAACTTTAGCATATCAATTAACTACTGAAAACCAAATTATTTTATTGAATATTTTATCGAAAGCAAAATATATTTTCAATAAAAATCTATATAATATTGATCGACATTCAAGGTTTAAAAATTATATAAACAGTGTATGTGTACAATATATGTTACGCATTAATATCAATAAGAATCTTTTCAGGATAAGACATGAATTTTCAAAAATATTTCCGGAAATTTCGTGTATCAGTACTGCGCTCTGAACATATCGTAGATGAGCACGATAACGTCGCGGCGCCATGCGAACCATCGATCGATGCTTGGCACCGACGACAATTGGTGCAATTTCTAAGTCCGTTACATGGCAATCGGATATGAATGATTCTTATCGTTGAACCTGACAAAGAGTCAAGCCTAGTATTGGAGATGTTCAACAGCTCTCGCCGTTGAATTCGCCACTAAAGCTTCATATATAGTCATAATTACTACAGCCATTTTGCCAATCCCATATTTATTAATAAGCTTGTCTGCTTCTGCTACGATTTTTTAAATATTTTTTACACTTAATATGAAATAGATTTGGATCTCTACAGAATGGAAAGAAATAAAAGGTAGATAATGCCGTTAAAACGAACAGATGTATAAATTACAGTGGCATGGAGTTTGGAAAATCACTTCTGCGAGTATAAGATCTAGCAAAAAATATGTATTACGGCTTGTAAAAGTAATGTTCTCTCTCTATCTTCAAAAATATATATATCATCATTTCACGATACAAATGCAATATTATGAATCTGAGCCATTTTGTCACTCCAAGTAATTACAAGTATCACAGAGAAATTATAGGGAAAATGTTTAAAAAAAGAGGAAAATGAGGATATTATGGATTTTTTATGTCTACTCACATTCTATAAGCATTGAGCGTTTTTGACATATCCGTCCTACCCATCGGTAACGGTGGACTCTGCCGGTTCTACCACTTTTCATGCACCATATGTATATATATATATATATACACGATGATTTTGCGATGAGAGTTGGACTGAGTTGGACGTATTTCACGATACAAAAATGTCATCTAATTATATTATCGTTGGTATAAAAATATAGACTGTATACAAATATGCGTCGCGTATATACATAAATATGCGTAATGCGTCTATGGGGAAGGGAAGGAGGGTGTATATACACTGTGTACTTTCGATCGCGACGGTGACCGTACCGTGCGGTATCACGTTTAGTCTCTCACTGAAGACCTCCACCCCCGTCGCAACTCCATCCCTACCTCGAAAAGGGTGCAGACCGTCAGTAGGGGTGAAAAATGCACAACGCCTGCGCCACAATGCTCTTCCGTAGAGAGTATAAACGCGCCGGGTTGCGTAAAGAGGAGGGTGTACAAATCGTAAGACCGCAGTCGGAATGCAGGTTAAGATTCACGTGCAATCTCAAATGTTCTCTTTTTTTCTATCATAGATACTTTAATCTCGATTTACTTTTTTTATCATTTTCTAGAATTCAAAAATTAAAAAGAAAATAAGACTAGATTAAAACTAATCTATATTGGTAGAAATGAACATTAGAAAAAGAATAAATTAATCCCCGAATATAAAGTTAATCTACATTAGTGAAAGTAAACTCAAGTAGAATAAAATATTTTTTATCACATATAATAGTATCATCTTGATTTTTGAATCTATTATTAATTGTAATAATATTCAATCTAATTGTATCTTTTAAAACAAATTACGATAATTGACTATTTTCATCAAAGATTTTGTTACATTATTTATTAATAACGTATTAATTGTTAATACATTAAACATCAACAATTAATAATAAAAATTCAGATATAAATCTGTGATTATATAATGAAATTGGTATGTAGTTTATTTGAAAATTTTTCGCACAAATGCAAAGCGAATGAGGACAAACCTCAAGATCTGTGGAGCGTTAAGAAAGTTCCACGCAGTCTGTTTCTGCAATCCTAGACTACTAAAGAATATAGCTGTGACTGGCATTCGATGACTCACGAGATGACGATAGACTAACTGAGCCAATGATACACTACTATCGAGTAAAGCAGATCCATGTGCGTAATGCTATACAGGAATATTGTTCTTTTTTTCTCACGGACATTTTATATCAGATTACAACGTATGTATAAAAAAATCATCAAATATCAGATGTGAGAAAAATATTGCGTAATAATAAATGTATAATTTAAAATCTTCGAATTTTTTTTGATAATCGTCGTGATATTTTTAATTAAATGGGGAATTGAGATTGCATCAGTGCGAATTATCCGAAAATGAAAAACCTATTATTTTCTTAATACCTTTATTCACATATGTTTTGCATAATTTCCCATATAATTTCGACATATTATTGAACGAGAATTATTATGTCTCTGTGAAGTTAGCACCTCAACTTTAAAAATCGGAAATTTTAATAACAGTACTGCTTGCACCCGTAATAGTTCTAGAGTTCCTGATAAGTTTCATCAATAGTACTGTTGATTTAGGGCAAAAATTTTAAAAAATAAAAATATGCGGTGCTAACTTCGCGTGGCACCGCAAGATTTGAAAAAGCCGATTTTTATGACGGAATCTCACAGTACTCGAAGAGTACTACAGTTCCCGATCGGTTTTAGTGACATTACCCACCTTTTTAATATGTTTAAACAATTTTTCGATCCGCGCGCTGGCACCGCACGTCAAGAGTAAAGTACCCTTAAACAGTCAGTACTGGTCAACTTTTCGACTTTTTCCGACAGTACTACAATAGTTCCGAAGCAATATGCAGGTGTCGACCCGAGTACTCTTCGTTTAATATGTTTAAATAAATTCTTAAGTTTTCCGCTGGCACCGCACGTCAAGAGTAAAGTGCCCCTAAACGGCCAGTACTGGCCAACTTTTCGACTTTTTCCGACAGTACTACAATAGTTCCGAAGAAATATGCAGGTTTCGACGCGAATACTGGCTGTTTAGAGGTATTATACTCTTGTCGTGCAGTGCCAGCGGAAAAATTAAAAAATTATTTAAACATATTAAACGAGGAGTACTCGGGTCGACACCTGCATATTTCTTCGGAACTATTGTAGTACTGTCAGAAAAAGTCGAAAAGTCGGCCAGTATACTGGCCGTTGGGTAGTGTCACTAAAACCAAAACCGATCAGGAACTGTAGTACTCTTCGAGTACCACAAAATGGCGTAAAAAAAATAATTTTTTTGAAAGTTGAGGTGCGAGCTCTTTTTTTTAAAATTTATTTAAAACTATTTAATGGCCGGTACTATTGTTATAATCGATCAGGAACTGTAGTACTCTTCGAGTACTGTGAGATTCCGTCATAAAAATCGGCTTTTTCAAATCTTGCGGTGCCACGCGAAGTTAGCACCGTATATTTTTATTTTTTAAAATTTTTGGCCTAAATCAACAGTACTATTGATGAAACCTATCAGGAACTCTAGAACTATTGCGGGTGCAAACAGTACTGTTATTAAAATTTCCGATTTTTAAAGTTGAGGTGCTAACTTCACAGAGACAATTATTATAATTACATAATATGATGTTTCAACAGACTTACGTAATAATAATATAATGAATACTTAAACATAGAGATAAAATACAAAATTAATAAAATATTATAATAAAATATAGAATAAACAGATTGGATATTTCCAATCATTAAACGAATTCGATCATTAAAACTCATATCCTTGAGGTACAAACGAAGAGAACGGTGGTACAATCGGGTACAAACCTAGCTCTATCCAATAAAAAAAAAAGAATTTTTTTTCTTGAAGTCGGGTGCCAGGTTCACATAAGTTAATATTTCTCGCCATAAATAGTACATACAATAAAAAAAAATCATTTTTCAACTAACATACGAAAACATTTAACAATAAGAGTCGACGTTCACATTTTCCAGTTTCTAGAAGTTCTCTCCTTGAAAGTAGAAATGATTTTGAACTTAGTGCTGAGATAATACTTTTTTGAAAAAAATTTTTATAATAGAGGTTTATAAAACATTAATTAACATTAAATAATATCAAACCAACATTTATGGTTATATTGTTATCATAATATTCATAATACAACCATAAATACAAATTTAATAATATAAGGTGACACTTGAGTTTTAAATGGGTGATTTAAAAATATGAACAAAATGTTGAACTCATCTATATCGCAATTACTTTAATGATGATGATGACCGAATATATCAAATTATTTTAGATGTATATATATATATGTATATATACATATATTATATATGTATCATTAATTACTTAATATATAATAATTCTTCAATATAATAAAATTGTCCAGTACATGTGTCTAATCAATTTTATATGTACATTTTTTAAATTAATTATAAAATTATTTATCATAAAGAATAATATCGATATTTAATATTAATTTTTATATTATTACAATGCTGTCAACACAAATAATATTATTAATATATATTATCTTGATAATTATGTAGCTCGTAATTTAAAATAACATATTGAACTGTTTTACTACGTCGAACAAAATTACTTCATAAATACAGCATGATCTTAGATCTCGAACGATATATGAAATAATAGTTAAAAATTAAAGTACACAATAAATAACAGCAGAACTGTAATAATGAGGAGAAAGGAAAAGTCTTATTAAGTTTCACTCGGAACACACACACCGACGAGAAAAAGGATTTGAGAATTGTAGCGAAATAATTTCATGATGATCGACAAAAAGACTTTCCTAAATATTATTCAAGTTCTAATAAATAAATAAAAACATTTTTATTTAATAAAAAATATATATATATGTCCATAAAAATCGCTGATAATTATCTGTTATTAAAATTTTATTCCTTAAAAAGATGAATTGAATAGATCACATAATGAAATTGTTTAACATTTAATCGTTTAACAAATTTAAAAAAGTTTATCGATATGCTCATTATTAGTTACAGATTTTAATTAATAAATTCTATTTTATATATATCAAACAAATTAAATGTTCTCCAATATATATATAAAAACATTCATATTTATTTTCAATATTATATAATAAAAAATAGATTCATATTATTATAAATAATTTTAAAAAGTTTTAATATATATCATCTCACTAATAATTTGTAAAGCTAATATTAATTCATTTTAATGATTTTCTTAAAATTAATTGTTAATTATTGTAATAGAGATAAAAAACAGAAGATAAATAGAGATAAATAGATATAGAAATAGAGAAATTAACTGTTACTATTTTTATACATTAAACTAATATTATATAAAAAAAAACTCTTCAAATACATATGTACAATTGAATGTTTTAATTCTTACATTCGAATCTTATAAGATCTTCAGAGTACTTTTTACAAAAATTCTAAAAAAAATAAAATAAACCCAAAAAATAAGATCAAAATTTTATTATACCTTTTCTATTTTACGTTTACTTTTCCATTCACAAGAATTAGTGGCGCACAAGCGTTTATTTTGATTATTTATGTATTGTCATATATACTTCATTAATCTTTCAAAGAAACAAGAATCAATTAATTTTTAATTTCTCAATTTAATAAAGTTTGTCACATACATTTTGCAACGTTTATACTGCTCAAAGCATATTCGAAAACATAGTCGAAAATAGTGATGTTCGTCGTCAACGTCATGGTCTCTAACCTTCTGTTCTGCTTCCGCGACTACCGCTGTCGGCGGAAATAAATTAAGCCGATTAGTATCCCTATTATATAAAAAAAGAAGTAATTCTTTTATCAATAATATCAGTCATAACTAATTAGTATCAGAGAAACTGCAAAATATTCATCGGAAGAGACACTGTCTTAAACATGAAAATCCCCCCAGACTATAGTACACAAAAATAAGTAAATCATGTTAAAATAATACAGGCTCATTTTCCTATACCTTAAGACACTTCAGTATGAAAAAAATCTTTTTTTCACAACAATTGGTGCACTGTTTTTCAATATATAACCTGTAAAATTATACCCTACAATTCTATGTTTATTTACTTAGTAATTGGACAGAATATCTTTTCAATCGCGTTCATTTCAAACCACTCGTTGACACAATTGAATTGCGTCTTCTGTTATCTAGCAGCGTCTTGTACCAGCTGATCAAACTCTTGTGTGTGATACAATTTGGACTCCAACAAAACAATTCGTACTTACTTCTGTGAATGGTCCAAATAAGGTTGCCACCGCTCGCTTCAATGTAGCATCCCACCGGCGAAGGAATGCCACCAGGATGTTCCGAAGAAATCCTTGGGACGTCCCGGGAATGTCCTTGGAAGGTCCTGCGAAAGTTCCTCGTTGAAGGAGAGAGCCTCTCCGTTTCTCTCGCGGAACCGACACGCCGGAGAAGCGCGAGAAGAAATCACAGTATTTTCACGTAGATCTTGATCGATCTTGGAAAGTCTGTGATTTGGAACGGAGAGACTCACGATAGTTCTCACGCAACGAAAATACTACGACGATCAGCGAACATCCGGACCACGTTCTGCGAGACTGTCCTCGCGGCGGCGGCGGCGACGACGACGGTGACAGACAAAGATGGCGAGGTTCGGGCGCAGACACGCAGCATTACATATCCGGCAAGGACGAGAGTTCAGAGCAAGAACGCTGAAATCGATTGGCTGCGAAAAAGCGCGCAGAAATGCAACACCCAAGAATTCGGACGGAAGGATGCGTTGAGAAACGCGATAAATTATAGTACGGAATTATCGCGCGATAATTCTGTTAGATTAGATCATAAAGCCGCGACTGCAGCGACCTCCACTGCGCAGCTGCATTTGCGAACAAATGGGTTGATTCTCATCACGCGATTATTCGACAAGCAACTCTCGTTCCTTTTAAAGTCTGTTCTTTATATTTGCAATTTTTATTCTTTGCATCTGCCAGTTTTTTGTATTTATTTATTATACTATACTTTTACATTAAATTTTTGAAACACTGAACGTTAAAGGGGAAAAAGAAATAAGATATACTGGAAAAGTAAAAAAGATTTAGTTATACAAAAAGTAACTATAATTACATGTATGTGTATATATATATATATACATATATACATGTTGCTTTGGATGCTCATGTGCTTTTTTAAATGCTATTTACAATTATTTTAAATAATCGAATCGAAGCAATCATAATTGGGTGAGCAATACGAGCACGTATAACAACAGGAAATACGAAAAAATGAATTTTTATTATTGTATTTACAATACGAATTACTACATTTTTTTATATAATGACGAAAATGTATATATTGTTTAAATTAAATTTTAAAACTTTTTCGAAGCTTTTAAAAAAATTGTGTATTGCTTCATCATATTTTTTTTCCGCTAAAAGTGCTTATTAACGGTTTTTTTCTATCTCGATGAGGTAAACAATAATTATGTAACAGTGATTCATCATTAATAATTTTCTGTGCGCTAGCAGAGCCAAAGTGAGTATAAGCAGTGAGTATATATATATATATATATCACGAAAAATGAAAAAATATACATATATTACAGATAAAAAAAATATATATATGTATTACAAATCAATTAAAATACTACGTCTTTTACTATTACCTCTGGTGTTTAATTTCATTTTGTCTTTAATTTAGATATTACTTTGGCTATTATAAGCAATTATGAACATTAGTTAATTTAAATATCTTAGTCTTCAGACCTAATGCAGTACAGCCCAAGCAATTAATATAATTTATAACATTTATTATAAATTTATATAAGAAACATCATATTGCGTGTTATTAAAGACAGTAATAAAATTGTATATCTTTAAATCGCATCTGATCTTTATTGTATAAATATATTTCATCCAATAAACAACTTTACATTTTAATACATTTTTTTCTCATTATACTTCAAACAGTACCACTTATCTGAGAATTCATAAAATTCCTTTAAAATCTCTGTATTAAGATCTTCAGTGACACATGGCACATGCCAACAGTTATCATTCTTTTGTACAATCGGCAAATAGGTAAAAGGCTCTTGAATACGAAGACCAGTTGCACTGAACTTGACAAAGTACTGATGCGAAAACTGCCATTTCTTAAACTTTTGTTGTATGTCTTTATCTTGCAAGGAATGTTTATGTTGTCTCATTAAATCCGACGAAACAAACATTGTATTCATCCCACATGCCATAGTTGCATAGAGTATGTATGGATCATCAGCAGATCTAAAATTTAATGTATTTGTTTACAAAAAATTTATTCAAAATATTATAATTGTTTTATAATGTTTATATATATACACACATATATTTTTTTTTTTTATTGTACATATAATTATAAAGTAATCATATGTCATAATAATAATTATATCTAAAAAAATTCTATAGTATCTATATTCACAATACTTACAAATTATCTATCAAAAAGACGTACGCATTTCGCTCTACGCGTTTAAATTCAGATAGCTTCTTTTGATGTTTCCGCGTCAATACGAGTATTTTTTTCCCACATTTTTTGAAATGCTCTACTACATTCAGAAGCTAATATAAATCGTACATTAATATTTAATAATTAATATATTTATAGAAAAATAACAGAAAAAATTATTTTATAATAGATATTTCTACATATATAAACTTATATAATGTATCGATATATTGATATACATGAATTTACAAGCGTTTTAATAAAAACAATATATATTACCAGCATTAATTTAGGTGCAGATAAATTCTGCAGATATGTTAAATTAAGTCCATCAATGACTATGTCAAAGGGTTTAGTATTTTCAATAAATTCCTTAAATTTCAACAATTCTTGTGGATTAGTTTTGCGATAGACATCCGACCCTATAATCACTCTATCCATCATAAATTTTGCCAATTTCTGAAATTCGTCTTCACTAAATGTTATTTTGGACAAAGAGTGACCGCAATGTTTACAATTCCCCCTATAAACATAAATATTAAAATTTTATCAATTGATTCAAAATATTAAATTTATTCTACAAAAATACTAATCTATTTGCTTTAAAATTTTAATTTTATTTAGTAAATTCTTAAATATTATTTTAAAAGTCATAACTCTGTACTCATATATATTATTACAATTATTGATAACTTACAAAGTTATCTACTACTTAACAAAGAATTCTATCATTAATTATTAAAACTTTTAAAACTATTATTTAAATAATTTAAAATTACTAAGTGTATTAAACTAAATAATGGCTAAAATATTTAAAAAAAACAACAAACGTTTTTTTGGGGATTACTGTGCGATCTGTGGACCAACCATATTTGGTAGCTGTATTAGCATATGCTCTTATTATTTGATCATTTGGTATTATATTGTATTTAATCCAGAAATGAAACATCTCTTCCATTCTACTTTTGAAAAATTTTGCAGTTTCCAGCTGGCAATATTGTAAATGTGATGTGTATACATGTTTTAGTGGAATCAGCCTGTGCAACACTAAATCTGACAGTGCTTTCCATGCAATGTCGGATTTCCTGTTTCTAAATGCTGCACTAGCTAATGCAGAATATATATTAGTGCCTGGAGTAGATGTAATATTCACCATGTCTATTATATCTTGTGTTTTCTCCCATTCATCTGTCAAACATAAGCTTGTTATACAATTTTCAGCTGTAACATAATCTAAATATTGATACTTTTGCCTCAAAACATTATATGTTTCTACAATTTCTATTTTATCTACATCAGTCAAGGAGTTCTGTTTCAAAACATAGAGTTTAAGATATTTTCCGATCACTCCTGCATTCAAAGAATAATTATTTTCCCTCAAGAATTTGAAATATGCAATAGCATTATCCACATGAAAATATTTGACACACATATCTATGATTACAGAGTCTACAATGAATGGTGTGATTGCTGCATTTTTTTGAAGAATTTCTTCTCGTATGTTTTTCCATTCTATTGTAGATAGATTTCCTTTCATTTTCTCATATATATCAGCATTTTCTGTGATTAGGTTTTCTAAATGAATAATTTTTTTTTTATAGTTTCGTTTTGATAAGACATATGTATTTATGTTAAACTTATAAAAATGAGATCGTAATGGTTGATATAGCTTGTAAAACAGCGTCATTTATTCTACACCTGAAAGTTAAATTCATTCATTATTAAAATTATTTCATGATTTATATGAATTAAAATTTGTTTAGAAATAATTCATTAAAATTTGTGATATAATATATATATATTTTTTAAATAAAGAGAACTATTATTATATAAAAACAGAATTATAAAAATAATAAACAAGTCATTTTAAAAGTTTAATAAACTAATGTTATTTATTATTGATAATGATTAAATTATTATATTATTTTATTTTATTTATTCATTTCTCATAAATTATATATATATATATATATACACACACACACACACACAGATACATACATTAGTATTCAATAAATACATCTACAAGATGGTGTATTTATATAATGGTAAAAAAAAATATATTCTAATTTGAATATAATTTTAATATGCAATTTAATGCATAAGACAATTAGTACATTTTTTGATAATATCACATTATTAAACAGCTTTAACAAAATTGATTTCAATAGTAAAAGCTTATTAAAACGTTACCATTATCTCTTAATCTCACCACATGCAAGATAATTAACAAAAAAAAACATTCACAATAATGTAGTGTGACAGATATAAAAATACATACATAAATATATATATGTATATACTATTTCAAAGACTTTTTTTTTTCTCTTCGGTTATTTTTTCATCAAAATTTCTATAATAATGACGAGTACACATTTTCTAACCTCTCCAAAATATTATCGAAACTTGCGTCGAAAACACCGACAAGTTATTAGGTCTGATCTTTTTAGTTAAAATGCTTGCACTGTTCATCTTTCTTTCATTTCTCTTCACGTTAAGTTAGGTTCAGATATTCATCTGAGTGTCATCAACGTATAACCAGAGAGAAGCCTGAAGAGCGGCCATCTTCTTCTTCTTGTCGATTATAATTGGCCGGGTAGCCGATCCAACGGCAATCGTCAAGGCCAGTAACGAAAAATCGTAATGTGTAAACGAAACAAAGTCGTAATATGTAAACGAAGAATGATGCAATGCCCGCGAAAAATGGCGAAACCCGAACGAACACCGGGCGCCTGCGATTGCAACGTCGTCACGCCACTTTAACGCGCGTCCGGACGGACGAACGAGCCGAGCCAAACGCGGACACACATCAGTAAGGAAATTCGAGGCACGGTCAAAGTCGGCAACACTTTCTCAAAAATATACAAAAAACGAACACCCGGACCGAAACGCGTCCGCACCGGTCGGGTGGTTCAACGAAACTTGAGAGCGGCCATGCCCGGGATTTAGCTGTTACTTTATTTTGAAACGCCACTTATGTCCACAAACCGTGGACTTTGAACTATGTAGCCAATGTCCAAGATCGTGTCGGTAATGTCAAAGATTTATGGTTCGAATCTTCCCTACGTCCACGATTTAAAAAAAAAAAGCCTATGAGGTAGAAAAATTGGAACTAAAAGGGTCAAGTGAACAATAGTGGGGATATTCAAATCTATACGCGCATAACAATATGAATATAACCGGTTATAATAGTAAGTTCCTGAGCGATGTGTTAACTAATGTTATTAACATTATTTAAGTTTGCATTATTTAAGATAGAGAAATATACCGTTTCTCAATCTACAATAATGCATTCTTAAATAATGTTAATAACATTAGTTAACACAAAGCTCAGAAACTCTCCTAACACAATTTGTCTAATATTATTAAAAATTCTTTTATTTTTAATAATATTTATATAATAAATATATATTTTTTTGTACATTTTTCAAATATTACTATAAAA
>NW_017279354.1:724933-768159 GCF_001594065.2 Cyphomyrmex costatus | reverse complement strand
GATACTCTGTGGAACACTCAAAGAATGTAAACCACTCGGCTGGTAGACGAGAGGCGAGACACTTCCCTACCAGGTGACAGTGCCCGCATCTCGTGCGTTAATCATGGTTACTCCGGCTTATCGGCCTGTTAGACGCTGGTTTTACGAGATAAACTCGACAAACCGAAAAACGAGAGGAGAATTGAGCACGTATTGCAACGATTTCGTTACCGGACCGCATCCCGAATTTACACAAGCTTCGAATAGGCACCGAAAATATTTTTTAAAAATTCTGCACCGTCTGTTGCACGTGCGATGGAGAGAGCTGCAAGAGATATGTAAAATAATACAAGAGTAATCAAAGAAAACTGACATAATTTTATTTGTGAAAAATGTTCTTAGTAACGATATTGTATCGATTTTGATACTGGACCGCATCCCGAATTTACACAAGTTTCGAAAATACCCCGTAAATATTTTGAAAAAATTCTGCGTCTGTTGCACGTGTCATGGAGACGACTGCAAGAGACGTAAAATAACACTCGAGTAATCAGAGAAATATATAAAACTCATAAAAATGTGGTTCTATTCGAAGAACAATAGTTTCATAAAATGAGCATAATACCACAGGTTCAACCTGTGTGTCGTATTATGCTCATTTTATGAAATTATTGTTAATCAGATAAAACTGGCATAATTAAGCGTTTAAATAAACCGGAATGGAGCGACTAATACAGAAGGAATGTTTATGTCTGAATAAACGTGTTTAGGAAGTAGGAAAGGAATATTTAATAATGAAATACATGTATTGCGCTTTTCTGTCGGAATTATTGTGATAGTGTTTATGATAATTTTTATAATTAATTTTTCTATTTGTCGTTCACTACTTTTCGTCTTTAAGGGTGCAGTCACATGGAGTCAGAAATAATGGAACGGAACAGTAACGGAACATTGATAGAAAAGAGATAGAACAATCCTATCTCTTTTCTATCAATGTTCCGTTCTCATTCCGCTATTTCTTTCTCCATCGGGACGCACCCTAACACATTAATGTAACGTCATGAAATTTTTAGATTATATGTTAACTACACAATTAAAAATTTAAGTTACTTACTCCTATAAAATATGTATAACGTGTCTGAGAGTAAAGTGGTGTTTTGATTAAAATACACATCTTTTCATTTTAATCTAAATGAGGTAAATTTATTAGAAATATAATATATAGGTAAATGGCTAATAAGTGTCAAACATCTAAAATTAAAAATTAAATCAACGCAAATATATTGACATAAATATAAAAATTAAACATTAATAAAATATATAATGCGTTGATTCAATTTTGAATTTTAGATGTTTGACTTTTATTAGCCTTTTACTCTTATTATCCTATTTATTATATTTTGAATACTAAGAGTCCTTTACTTATATATTTAATATTTATTAGGATTAAAATTCCTATAACTGTATTAATATTTTTATCTTCATATCACGCGATCTGTTAAGGCTGTTATGCCTTTGCAAATTCAAATATTACTATAAAATATTTAACCTAATATTGAAACATTGTTTACATTTTTTTTATAAAAGAAAGATGTGTATTTTAATCAAGACATCACTAAATCCCTTTACTCTCAGACACGTTACACACATTTTATAAGAGTAACTTAAATTTTTAATTTAATGTGCAGTTAACATATAATCTAAAAATGAAACTTTAAACGCATTTTTCTCAAAATCATCTTTTTCAATCTAGTTGACAGCAAATCAAAAATTCTATTCGACCTATTAACTTAGTGTAAATTGCATTTTGTTCAAAAACCTTACTTTTATCGCCGGATGTAGCCGTTTTTTAATTAATAAAAATTTCACAATTTTATTTATCTTTTTCGTAACAAAAAAAGGCCAAATTAAAAAAAGATTCTCATGTCCGCCATTTTGTTACTTTTTGCAATTTTGTTATTTCCCTACATCCGGCTATATTAATTTTTTACTATTACGATTTTTTATTTTTTTGTTTCATAGAGCGCGTATACTCGATTTGTTGTCAACAAAGCAAAAGTAACCGTTCAAAGTTACCTTCCCAGTATCTGAGAATGGATTGAAATGGATTCAGATTTTTTCAGAAATACGGATTCATGAACGTTAAAATGAATTCTTTTCAATCCGAATACGTTTTTATTCATTTATAGGAATTGCATGGAGCATATCTATATATCTTTCAATCAAAAAATAATATCAGCTTTTTCAGTGCATTTGTGACCATAATGAATACTGTACAATTTGAAATTTTGAATAGGAAACGCAGTTTTTCAATCCAGATGAATCTAATTGAACTTAATTGAATCCAAAAAAGTTTTCGCTGTTTAAAATACGAATTCGAATAGACAAAATGTCCAATCCATTTTAATCCATTCTCGGATGATGAGCTTTATCAGTACAGCTGCAGTTATATAAGTAATCGAGACAAAAAAAATTCTTTTACGTACCTCAGTATTGAAAACGCCTTAAAGCAAAATTACCTGATTTTATTATGTATTTTTCAAAAATTCCCAAAGGATTTCCGGTTTTTCAGGCCTTCATCCTGTCTATAGTCCTTAAATACGTTTTCGTTGTTCGCTTGATTTCTGGAAAAAATATGTTTACATTTGATATAATTATAGAATGATCATTATTTCTAACGCATTTTTATTTTTAAATCACTTATTTACTGCACACTTCATATTTTTGCAGTTTAATCATTGTTACGTTATTAATATTTTAAATTGAACTTGTCAGTTTCGTATTTACTCAACGTTTATTTAAAATAGAAATAATTATAAAGATCCTACAGAAATTGGCAAAATTGAATCATTGTGCACAGGAAAAACAATAATAAATTTATTATTAAACAAATATTTAAAAAATTATTATTAAACATTAATAAAATTAATCTTTATTAATTCAAATTCAAAGTCTTTATTTTATTCATTTTAATATATATCTATTTATAACTAAGTGGTCATTTTTTAAACTCTATTTCATTTTCTGTCTTTGTGTGTATACTGAGTAATAATTAAAGTAATAATTAATTGAATATGATTAAAGTAATAAATAATTAATCCTAAGTATTTTGAGAGTTTATTTTTATGGAGACAATTTTGAAAAATGTATAATTATTTTAATGAATTTGTAATTAAAAAATTATTAAAATATTTAATGTGTATAGATTATTTTTTAATTTATTGAATTATTTTGAACATTTTTAATTTGGATCTTAAGTTTGTATGTTACAGAACCATCGTTGATACAATGCTGAAAAATCCACTCCAACGCATCAGTCGGTGAGTGATAAATAAAACTTTATTACTAATGAGGTAACAAGTATTACATTAGAAATAAATATAACGCTTCATAGTTCCATTATTTTAAAATGGATGAGCTATAAAGAATTATGATACATATTTAATCTTGGATTTATCTATTGCTACATGTCAATTCGATGTATTATTGGGCTTGTGTGATATTATGTTTATACTCAAACTCAATAATACATCGAATTGATATGTAACGATAGATAAATCCAAGATTAAATATGTACCATAATTCTTTATAGCTCATCCATTTTAAAGTAATGGAACTATGAAGCGTTATATTTATTTCTAATGTAATACTTGTTACCTCATTAGTAATAAAGTTTTATTTATCACTCACCGACTGATGCGTTGGAGTGGATTTTTCAGCATTGTATCTACGATGGTTCTGTAACATACAAACTTAAGATCCAAATTAAAAATGTTCAAAATAATTCAATAAATTAAAAAATAATCTATACACATTAAATATTTTAATAATTTTTCAATTACATATTCATTAAAATAATTATACATTTTTCAAAATTATCATCATAAAAATGAACTTTTAAAATATTTAGGATTAATTATTTAGTTATTACACTTTAATCATCTTCAATTAATTATTACTTCTTTAATTATTACTTTTAATCATGGATATAAAATAATCTAATTTTTTTATGCATGCTAACAATAAATGTACTCACTGCAAGGTTGTTCCATTGGCATCCGATTATGTTTTTCTTATATGTCTTCCTCTCCTTGCACAAAGTTGCCGAGCCAACTTGTCTATCTCTCTTCTCCCATTACTTTGTGTAGATATTTGTTAAAATTAAATGCGCGTCCTTCTCTGCAATAAACGACAAATTTATAGATTTAAGTTTCAATTACCATTCCTCGAACGAAACGTGAATGATCGAAAAATAGGGAAGTGGCGTCGTTTTCCGCGTGCGACTTCACACGTAACAAAAAGCGACGCGACTTATTTATCAATTGATTCTCGAGCAAACGAGTAAAAATGTTCGAGAGTTCAAAGGTGATTGTTGTTAAAATACTTCTCGCGTCGCATGTCAAACTTTTAATAATTGAATAATAATTATTAGTAATTACCTCGTTGGTAAATAATTCCGCGTCATTCTCGTTGTTTTATTCTCTGCAAAGATGAGGAAATCAGGACTTCTGGAAATCAGGACGCGTCTGGAGTCTGGAGATAGCGGAGATCAGGATTCTTCCGAGGATAGTGGAGAATCAGGATGTTTCCGAAGAGACTCCATCCAGAATACTTGCGGAGATAGTGGTAAGTGGTAATTCTTTCCAGAGGAAAGATTACAGTGCGAAACAAGAGAGCGAACTATTCCAACGTTTCCAACGTCAAACGTGATATGACAGGAACACTCCCGTCCCGACTTGCAACAACTCGCAAAAGCGCGAAACCGCGAGTTACGCGATATTTATATCCCCCGATCAGACTCGAACCCCACCACTCGCAGTCAACCAATGAGCGCGATGTGGCGCGATGCTCTGCTACAAGCGCGGTTGAAGCGCGTATTCAAGCGTTGATTGGATCACCGCTAGCTTTCTATTCAAGTATATAAAGCGCGACGTGCAAAATTTTTAGTAATTTTCAGATTTTGATGCTGCGTGGTTCTTGAGGACAGAGAAGTTGGCAATGTTGGCATATGTCCACGTTTTGTGGACATAGAGGCGCCTCAAAGTAACAAGCTAAATCCCGGGCACAGCCGCTCTCAGGCAATTCTCTCTGGTATCACTCTCTGTTCTTATCGTTTACTGAACGTTAAACAAGGATGATATGACATACGGGAGAACTCGGGTGGGAATATAAACACGCTTTTAGAAAAAAGAGGAAAGATGAACATGTAAGTATGAAGTTCAACTAAAAGGAACAGCTAATTATTGAAACCCGACGATATGCTGAAGGCTCAGCAGAAATTGAAGGACTCGGACATATCAAGCGGCTTGGATTATCAATTGATGGTAAATGTCGAAATATTTATTTTGGTAATTATTTAGAATTTGTTATTTTTAAAGCAGTGACAGATGTCTTAACCTCTAAAATCTCGAACTTTCGCTTAATATCTCGGTTCACGAGATCGACCGCCACATATTTCTTCCGGATTCTTTCATTTTGAGTGAAAACGCGTCGAATGAGCCTAATTAGATTAAAATCGAAGGTGAGGACCGTATTCTATCATAAATAATTACCAAATAAATTCTTTTTAATAAATACATAATAAAAATTGTTTCAACAATGAATTTTATTTGGATATATAATTTCCTTATCAATTACTTTTAATAGAATATATATATATTTATAACGGATTCTTTTCAAACATATGCTGCAAATCGTATAAATCCAGCTGGATAAACCTTACAATAGAAGCTTTCCAATGAGAGACACTGATGACACAGTATAATAGTGAATTATTATCTCTTTGTTGTTCGTCAACGTTAAACAAAGATGAAATGATAACTGTGCGCAGCGTCGCTTGTTGGAAAGCTTTCAATGTTTGTATTTAGGATTGGCTGCGACAGAACTTGGCGGGGAGAATGGCTGGAGCAGCAGCAAGCAGCGGCGGAGATGATAGGCGATGGATACAGACGTGAGACACACGTTGATAAAGCGCAGATGTCATGCGGTCGCGATTCGTGTACCGCCTATTTCCGTGTGGTTAATCGCCGTTCTATTTGCGCTGCTCATAAAATTCGCTTGTTCGAGATTTACGCATTGTGACACGAATTGTGTTTTCAAGAAGTGTTAACTAACGGAAGATTGCCAACGGCATTGTCTTCTTCGTGAAGCTAAAACAAGTAATAAGTAAGTGTTGTGCTCCATGCAGTTCACGATACCAGAACCAGACGGGCCGCAGTGACGTCACATGATAATCATTAATAATTCGCGTAATAGCAACGCGCGGATTTCAAATATTCGCATAAGTCGTTTTTAGTCATTTTACCTCTATATTACTCTTAATTTCTATTGACAGTAATATAGAATTAAAATGAATATTTTTGATAAAATGTTTTTAAATAATACACAATATAGAATTAAAAAATTTTAATTTTATATTGGATAACGTCTTTAAACTAATGAATTATCAATGTGTGTGAATATTATTCAATATTTATGCGGTCGTTGATCGAATGTAATTTATATTTATCTACAAATTCTTTGTTTCAATACAGCATAATGTTCAAAATCAGGATATAAAATGTTTTTAATACGCTGTTTGGGATTCTTACAACTTTTTACTAAAAATAACTTATTTAATAATTTGTTAGATATATTATACATATGTCAATATATATATAATTTAGAAATAATTTTTGTAATATTAATGATTGCAATTCAGTTGAGAGTGTAAAAGTTCGATAGTGTTATTGTAGCACCTTGTATATTATTTTCTCCGAAACATTCAAGAATTATTTTACAACAAAGTCATCATTTGGACTAATAAGCACGATTTGCGCGACACGACGGTCTTCTCAGAATCTTATCGATATTTTTGATAATTTTACATGCACCAAATGTATGTTGAATATATATGCGTGCATATTCGTGAGTAATTACTATAATTAAAAGTGCGCTAAATAAAGAATACACTTTGAAAAATCATACTCATTTTTAATTATGCTATTTTCATGTTTATAAGTTATTTCAATGGCGATAGTAATTTTTATTGCACGCTTTTAATCTGTTTGAATTTATCAATTTTTTTAATTGACTTGATAGGCGTCGTGTGCGATAATTTATGTTGAACGCAAATCCAGATCGTCATGTATCATCTACATGACGAAAGTTACACATTTATTATTTACATTTTGCCATTTCTCATTGCTCGATTACGATAATGACGATGCGGTTTCGTATATAAAAGTATCATTTTATTCCTACACAAATTTCCAGCATTTTCTTTGGAAAAACATTTAGATAATCGCACGCGCAATAATATTACTGTTAAATTAATGAATTAATTTTATATGTAGGTATACTATAAATGTCATATGAAAAATAGACGGAAAAATAAAAACATCAAAAAAATTAAATATTATAAATATATAAACAAATTAATGTTATAATTTTTATATTATATGTATGGTATTTACATTTGTTTATATAAACGGTACATTATAATAAATAAGTGGTGTAACAATGAAATATAAAGTAAAAGTATAAAATATTTTAAAATATAGAACAGTCATGGAGAATTACACATCAGACTCCAGTGACTCGGATTCTACCTTGAGGACATTGGACCTGTCCTATCTGTTACTCGACAACGAAGTATTAGACAAGCAATTCCTCAATACCAAAAGCCCAGAGCAAGTGGATACCTTATTGTTGAGTCAAAATCTTCTCACAACTCTACCTGCCAGTATCAGTAGATTCATCAATCTGAATTTTCTCGATATCTCGAACTGTGGCCTCACCAGCTTACCAGATTTTTGGACGAATTGTCCTTTGACTTGTTTGATTGCGAAACACAATAACATAACTAATGATGGATTGGCGAAAGATTTTGAAAATCTTGTTAATTTGAGGGAACTCAATCTAAGTGGCAATAGACTCACAGAATTTCCTAATCAAATTTTTGATCTACCTGGATTAAAATATCTTTATCTAGGTGGCAATCGTATCAGCGAAATTGCCAAGGACATCTGGAAATTGCAAGGGTAATTGCGCAGTTTAACGAATTTTAATGTTTAAGATTTAAGTAAAAAAAAAATAAAATTTATTGATATATATTATTAGCTAATCAATAATCGGCAATTAAAAATTTAAATATAAGAAGAGCATGAAATATTTTAGAAACCATAATTAAATATCTTAGTATATATGTGGCAATAAAAAATTTTGAATTTAAAAAATCGCTATTATTAATAACAATATAATTACTAAAAGTTTATATTTGTGATAAAAGGGTATGATAATTTTTAAAGTGATTTCTATGATTATTTTTATAGCAATATTGTATTATAAAATCTATAACTTTCTGCGTTTATACATATAAAGGATTATGGATAAAGAAATTTTTAATTCTCACTAATGTACTAATTTTAATTATTTGTTATATTGTAATGTTCATTTGACAGAATTTTTTAGTTTCAAATTACATTACGCAGTAAAAGAGAAAAATTACAGTCATAAATGAGAGTTATATTATAGTACATAATAATATTTTAATACTATTAATTTAAATAATTGTTTGCGAGTATAATACATGCGTATTGTGTTTTAAGAAAATATATAAAAAAAGAAAATATATACGTATATATAAAATGTAATAATTAGTTGATTTTATCAAAAACATTATTAAGAAATATTTCTATTTATCAAAGATTGCGAGTTTTGTCAATGGGAAACAACAGATTGACAGAGGTACCGTCCACCCTTGGTCAACTGAAGACTCTACAGGCTCTCATACTTTGTGATAACATGCTAGAGAGTCTGCCAAACTCGATAGCCAATTTAATGAACTTGAAAACTCTGTCGCTTCACAAGAACAGAATACGAACATTACCTACTGAGATAATAACATTAAAATGCCTCACAGAGGTGAGTTATGAATAATTTTATCATATTTTTCAGTCTGTTTAATATGTATGTGTATACATACATACAAGGTACCTTATTTTAATTACTGCAGGCAAATATTATATCTCAAAAATTATGAAAGATACGAAAAATCGTTTAAGACAAATTGTTAACTTAATTGAGGCGTAAATAATATTATAGCAAAATTAATTTTCCAAAATCACATAAAGGTTATTATTATTAAAAAAAAAATAAAATTAAATATATGACTTTTTTACATAATATGATTCCTTTAATTGTTCTATGAAGTATTAAAGTAAAGCTATTGACTCAATAATTTATGAGATACTTTATGGTTTATACTTTATTTTGGTATATTTTAACATGAGATATAAAAAAACTTGAAAATTATTGATTGTTAATGTTTCTCCGTATCTTTTATTTTTTGAAATATTTGATTGTTTAAAATAAAAAGGAATACTATGTGTATGTCTATGTATGTGTATGTGTATGAATATGATGATTATAATAAAGTCTAGTATTATAAATAACATAATAAATTTGTCGGTGCAGAAAACACTTTATATCAAAATAAATTTAAAATATAATTTTTTAAAAATAAAATGTTGATTGAAGCCTTGATTAAAGCGATATACACATTTTGCTATTGCGCCAAGAAAATTTAGTTTAGCGATCTTTTTATACGAAGAATATTATATCGTTTAATGAACTCATAATTGTTTTCACAAATCTGATTTCTTTACTGTAGCCTCTGCTTATTTAAATGTTTTTGCTATGCAATCTTTGCGCAATAAATTTTATAACTGTTGTAATTGATTTTTTAAAATTAAAATTTGTCCTGTGAAAAACAATTTTATTTGTTTTTTGCAGTTGTCTTTACGAGACAATCCGTTGGTGGTGAGATTCGTATCTGATATGACACACAATCCACCATCGTTATTGGAGCTAGCAGCACGTATCATCAAGTCCAGTGATATTCGCTACGATAATGAAAGTATACCGCATAACTTAGTACAGTACCTCAATAGTGCCCACAGCTGTGTCAATCCTAAATGCAAAGGTCAGTGTTTCAATTAGTAATAATTATAATTTAGATGTTATAAAAATCAATGCTTTGGTGAAATAGTAATCGGATTCATATCGAACGTGAGAGGAGAGTAGCAGAAGCGTATAAACGAAGCTTTTAGATAAGAAACGAAAAAATTGAGGCAACGAAATGTAAATTAAGCGTAAATATCTTTTACGTTTCGAGAACGCATGAAAAAACTTAAGCGAATCAATCAATGACAGTCGAGCGTTCTCGAGAAGATATAAGTTATAGATCGAAAAAAAAAAAAACTGCAATACATTCGTTACAACGCATTCTATACCGAGAAAAACTTTTTCATATTTATAGCTATAATTATTGTATATTATAATATTATAACTATGATTATGATTATTATATTATTAGTAATAATAATGGTATTATTATGTATAGTTATTGTAACTATAATTATAGTCATTTTCGGTTGCCAACTATGTATATTGGTTAATAGAACCATACACATAGTTATTACTAATATTATAGTAGTCATAATTATAATTATAGTAATATATAATATAGTTATAAATATTGTGTGAAAAGTTTTTCTCTCAGTGTAAAATTGCGCAGCAATAGGAATAATTCGAAATAACAAACCGTTTTTTTCGACTCAAATCTCGTTTCAAGATTAACTTTTACCTTTCTGCGCAGGTGTTTTCTTTAATAATCGTGTGGAGCACATTAAATTTGTTGATTTCTGCGGCAAATATCGCTTACCATTATTGCAATACTTATGTAGCAGCAAGTGCATCGAGCCTCGCGACAACAATGAGGAGCCTGTTAGTGGTGCCATGATCAGAAAAGTTCTTCTCGGCTAGTGATATTTTAAAAACATATTTCTGTAATAG
Source organism: Cyphomyrmex costatus (assembly GCF_001594065.2). NCBI lineage: Eukaryota > Metazoa > Arthropoda > Insecta > Hymenoptera > Formicidae > Cyphomyrmex > Cyphomyrmex costatus. The sequence goes on along the minus strand of NW_017279354.1, from coordinate 757,344 downwards.
AAGATAAGATTTTGAAAATTATTTCACTACAATTGTTTCCACTTCAAGGGAGTTCATTCTCCGTTTTCTATAATAAGAAAATTGATCAGTGATATAAAATTAAAAAATGTAAATATTAATTATATGAAAATAACTATATATATGGGAATATATAGTTTTTATATGGGAATATATATTTTTGTTCTTTTTTCGGTATTAAAAGTATAATGTACACTCAACAGTAAAATTAAAGCATTACTTATTCTGTCTCCCAAAAATAGGCAAATTTTAAAAGAGTAACGTGATAAGTGACGAGTAGATAAGTGATGCTTTAATTTTGCTGTCGAGTGTACAATGATTAATATGGTATGTTAAATATAATTTTGTAAAATATAATATATGTTTATTTAAATACAATATAAAGATTTTCTGTTGATTTTTTTAGTATTATAACTTCGAAGACAGCAAGACAAATTTGAATCTACTTCAAAAGGTTGTGAAAATAAAAGATTATTTTCAAAATCAATTTAAGAGATATATATAAACCTACATTTTTCAAACCCTTTATTAAAAAGTCTCTTTTTTCACTTTAAAGTATTTGTAAACTGGAATTATGTTACTCTCATATTACACATTTACCACATTATCATGTGTTATATTCTCATTTAATTGTAAATATTTCAAGTTTATTAATCGCATATCCTTTATTTATTTGCTTAAATATTTTTAATAATATTAGAAAACATATTTTGGTATACAGAAAAAGATCGAGACAGCAGTTAACGTTATTATTGTTAATAGTTTATTGTTAAATAAACCACAAAATATACAATAATAATATTATTTATATATATAGAGTGATTCCGCGTGATTAACGATGGGGCGGTATTGCGCAATTTCTTTTTCGCTTAAACACATTCAGAATAGTTATACTACAAGGTATTCATCATCGTCATTGCGACTAATACGTTTTTTGCGTCATTATTTTTCATAAAACTAAAAACAACATTCAAGAGAAAGAACGCAGAGGAGGAGTAGCGAAATAAGAATGGTAGGTAAGTGTGTGTATTTATAATTTTATATATATATGTATAATATATATACTCATGTATATATATAATTGTGTAAACATAGCAATCGTGTAATAAGAGTTTTACTACTTTTTTCACTTTTTGCTCACCGCTTAGTACAGTGTGTAGTTATATATAATTAATTACCTATACATACATATACATATTCATATATATATGCGCTTTATCTATTATATATTACATACATATATATGTATGTACATGCTTCTTTTTCTCGCTCGCTCGCTCTCTCTCTCTCCTCTCTCTCTCTCTCTTTCTCTCTCTCTCTCTCTCTCTGTTATTTTTTCACACATACACACACACACATATACATGTGCGCATATAATCTCACACCTATTCACAACGTCGAATTAGCGCATTTTTATCGTATAGGCGTGGTAGTAACTAGCACTACTCTTTACTTCTTTTTTTCTTAATCATCTTTTCATATTAATTTTATTTTATTTAACTGCGTGGTAAATATTTTTGTATTGTTTCACTCTCTCTCTCTCTCTCTCTCTCTCTCTCTCTCTCTCTCTCTCTCTCTCTCTCCCCCCCCCCTCTCTCTCTCTATGTATATATATATATATGTATATATATATTAAACAATTTCTCCCTAATATCGTACATTCATATTTTAAACGTTAAGGACTCACTGCAGCGCCTGCGGTTAAAGATGTTACCTTGATTTATCATTATATGCCGTCCCTTATATCATTCGGGAATATCGTCATCCTGTCCGTTCCAACTGGGGCGCGATGTGATCTCCATCAACCAATACATTTTCTATTCACCATCCACCACTTGCTGCTCCTGATGAGTCTCCTGCTCCTTCGTTTCCTTGGCATCTTTGTCCTCGTCTAAAATGCGATATTGAGGAGTGTAAAAGAGGTATAGGGTTATAAAAAAAGTAGTTATTTTTATTGGATTTTTTTGTATAATGTATTTCTTCTTTATGTTATGTAAATAAGTGATTACACAGTTTGCTTCAAAATGCTAACATGCAATATTTTTTAAAATTTATATTTTATAGTTCTGTATATAAATTATTAATTAAGCATATATTTTTTAATAATATTTTAATAATTAACAAATTCTTTTTAAAAAATTGTTTTATAGGTAAACATTAATTTTTTTTAAGTAGTAAAAGAAAAACTTTGTTTCTTATAATTTAAAATCTATATCATCCTATTATTCATAATTAAAACAAAAATAGAAATATTAAGACAAGAGTAAAAATATGTGTTTTAAAGTGGTTTTAAAACAAACTAAATAGAAAAAAATTTTTTTGACATTCTAATATTTTAAAGTTAAATTATATAATAAATAAAATCTTTTTATACAAAATATATTTTATCTAAAAATCGTTCTTTTGTACATTTCTATAAAAAAAAGAGAAATAATTTAAAGAGATTGACAATTTTGTCTGAAGGTTCTGTAATATTTCTATTGAGAGAGTAATTGCATATTAAATGAAACGTATTTACTAATGACTATAGTGAGATATTGATTGCTTTGTCATTAGGTCAAATCGGTTAAGAACTCCTAACGTCATAATCAAGGATGTCGCGATGTGATAATAAAACGCATATTATTTCTACACGGTATCCAAGAATTCGTGAAAATGCACTTTGCAGTATATTAAAAATAAAAGCATTATCACATAAGTAAGTTTTAAAAACGTAAATAAATTGTAAGCATTCGTACAATTTTAAAATAGACAACATTATTTTTAATTCATTCTAAGGATATTAATAGAACATCAATTTTTTTTTCAATTTAACTTAGCTATTACATATCAATACATAAATAATAAAACATTGACGTGAAATTTTAATTGAATTTCAATCAAAATTTTAATTTAGTTATTAAAATATATAGAACATTAAAATTTAATAAGTTCCAATAAATACAAAGTTACAGGAAAATGCAAAAAATATTGGAAAACCCTATATAAAAATTATGATTAATTTAATTAGTTTCAATTTATACAGGTACTATAAAAGACAGTAGAAAAAAGTTGTGTGACTTCAGTCAATATTTCAATTTTCAAATTTAATAAATTTTTAATTGAAAAAATAATTTTTGTATTATATAACAGAAAATTAGAAGAATTATAGTTATAATTATGAATTCTTTTAAATAAAAAATTTAAAGTTTTTTTTATCCTCATAATCTTTCTGAAACACTTCTGAAGAGGATGTCCAGTAATTGAGATTCTTCAAACAATGTTGAAATTAGATCAAATTGGATCCAAAAGAAAAATTAAGATTATTCCTAACGTATCACTCACATCTTCATATCAAACATTCCACAATAGTGTATAAATTCATATTTACACGATAAACTTTAATAAACGGATAATAAATGAGATACATGAAATGTCTGTGGAATAAATGGACGAATTCAAATGGAATTAGAAGGAAAAATTATTCGTATGGAATTCATAAAACGTATTTGTGAAATTTCGTTGAAAAATTAAATTAAATATGAAATTGAGTTAATGCATTTAATCAAAAACAAAATATAGAATAAAACAAATATTTTTTATTCTTTTTAAATAAAACATATTCTTTTAATTTTTATTTTCCTTCAATTTAAACAAAAAAATTAAATGTTAAAAAATTAAAGTATATATGTATTTCTAAAGTCAACATTCAAATTAATACACAACAAAGAAATACCGAATACATGTATATGCCCTTAGCAGAAACATTTTTGCGAAAGAGTACATTGATTGAAACAAGATCAAATTCTTAATTTTTCGTAGATATTCGTAATGGCACATAGAGTAACGTCGAAAAATCAAAGAATTCTCCGCCCTTTTCATATACGTCTTTTGACTCTATAAATTGAGTTTTTACGGAATCTTTTTTGTGTCTTGTACAAAATTGTTTGATATACCACGAAACTTAAACAACACTACTCTTTGAATATTTACGAAAAACTAAGAATTTCTGAGATGTTGCTGCGATATATAGCTTTGTACTTTTTCGTAAAAATTTTCTCTGTCAGGGATATTAAAAAGTAATTAAACTTTGTAAATTTAAATTTAATTTAATTAATTTGTCGATTGCTCTTAAAAGTACTTGTTTTATTTTCAACAATTCCTTCTTTCTCATCCATTTTTATTCGTGTCTAATTTATAAATCCATTAAAGACCATAGCGCTGTTATATTAAAACTTTACTTAATAAAATTTATTTGATTAAAAATCGCATTTATAATATAATATTTTATTACAATTGTATGTGTATGTGTGTGTGCTCTCACTTTTTATGCTACAATATATTGAACAATTTATCATTATATTATACATTTTCAAAACATTTTCGTATATTTGAACACGAAATATTGAAAAGAATTGATATGAGAACATCATTTGTTACTAAATTTATTTTATTAATAGTAAAATTTTTATTTTAAAAATGATATTGGTCGTTAATGGATTAATGTAATATACATTACATTAAGTTCTTACACGATATGTTGTTTTAGGAAAATAGAAATTAAGAAAGATTAGTCATTATCGATATATCGTAATTACATTATTTAGCATTCTTTAACTTTATGCAGATATATTAATACATTACACGATGCAGAACAATATTACATACATGTCCGCAATATCCAAGTATAAAGTATATTTTACAATATATTATATTAGTGCAAAAGTATTCATCGATAAAATTTAGAATAAAATAATACTTTCAAAACAAATACTCTTATTAATTATAATAAAATAATCATACATCATACAATTTTACTTTGAACTCGTCACTTAATCTTTTGCACTAATTTAATACTCATAATTTATGAACACCTGCGCGCGCGTACACACACACACACACACACACACACTCCACGCACATATACATATATATATTTTACATATTAGTTTATTGTTTATCTCTTTACAATTGTTACATATTTTACCCATTACATCGCATAAAAAGTGTAAACACTGATGCTCGGATAAAAAGAAAATTTAACAAATAAGTTAATTATAAAATAAGAAGAGTATATTATTTAAGGTTCGTATTTCCTCATTGCGATTATATTGATTTATAACATTAAATCTGAAAAATTACATAATTTTTTATTTGTATTGTACATCAAGATAAATTAATTAGTTCTTTCTCAAGTCATTTTTATTGTTTGATAGATTTGTATAAATAAGTAGTATAAAAAAATATATCAAATATCTTTCTTTAAATTAAATAGCTGTAAATCTTAATTAGACGTAAGATTCCTTTTCACTAGAAACTTATTAAAAATAATATATGCAGTTTGTGGATTATATATTTACTAATAGAACAAGAAATTTTCTCAATACGTCTTATTAATTTATATGTATCATCAAACTTGTGTTATATGACATACAAAAAAAACCTATTTATTTTAATGTATAATGTTAGAAGAAAGTCAACATAATTTTCTGTTTTTACCCATCACAGTTCAATATAACTACCAGAAGAAATAGGAATCTTAAAAATAAAATTTTCTCTAATATTTCTTTTTCGCATTCTTCTTTTACATAAACACTAATGTGCTTTTATTTACCACTACCATCAAAATATTAATTAATTTGTATATGTGTATACATACGTATATACGCATATATTACGAATTTAATTCCATATATTAAATTCTATATTTATATTTATATTGTTAATCTAATAATAGTATTATAATATATATTATATATTATAATTTTATTATATTAGATTTATTGAAAGATTCGTTCATTATTTCTTCTTTATATGGCTCCTTATATTATAATAAACAAAAAAATGAAATGAATTAATGTTTCAATCGATATTCGATTTTTTTTTCTTTCAAGATAACAATCATGACAAAAAAATTTTATGATCATCTACTATCTTATAAATTATTAAATTAGATAATACACACATTAGGTATAAATATAATATATTATACAAAATAAAATACAGAATCCCCTTTCCTGTTTGTCAGGAAAACCTGATAAACCTAAGCTTTTCACAGAAAATAAAGAAAAGACACAAGATGTATAAAGAATTAAAACAAAAAAATCGATAAATTTGTTCATTAATAATAATAATAATGAATAATTAATACGTCTACTGTTTAATCTATGTCCAAGAAATGGATATTCGATACTTTTATTAAGATTTATTTTACATCTAAATTTCTGATTGATTTCTTCTTCGGTATTTCTCCTGATAGTTTTAAAAATCGCTCGAAAGAAATGGAGAGTCGATTTATATAAATTATGCTCTTTTATCTGCTTTATTTAATAAAACAAAAATATATTTAGTTTATTCAAAGAAAAGTACAAAAAAACAAAGTGCGAAAGATGCAATCGAAACGAAGAAACTTTGAAATACTGGTGTAATTTTATCTTTTTTATAAGAAATATATTTCGTGCTATATATTAATATGATAATACGAAGAATTCGAGCTTTTACATCGAGTCAGCCATCTCTTTAAATGAGGATATATGTATAAATGCACATATTCAATACAAATAGAACATAATTATTACAAAATATACACCTATAATTAAAAAAATATTGAAATTTTCTGATATCTAAATTAATATCTTTAATTTGTTTTCAGAATGTATTTATATATTTTGCGCAATATTTTAATTTTCATAATCTCATAACTTTTATAATATTTGTTTCTAATTGTGCAGAACAGTATAATTCAAATTTGTACACGGCAAAAAAATGTGAATTTCAGCTCATTTTTGTAATTTTTTATACAAAAAACGTATTTTCTTTTTTTTTAAACAGGAAAATATTCTAAAGACCAAATTCTTTTCGTAAAATTAAAAAAAAAGTTGATGTCATTTAAAATCAAAGGATGCAGCACTAATCAAAAAGAAAGTATTAATGACTAAAAAAATTAATTGTAATATATATAACATTGATAAAACTTTAATTTTTGAACATTAACATTTAATTCTTTATATATTATTTAACCTTCCTTCATATCTTTTTTACCTAATTTCGTTTTACCTTTGGTTTCTTCTCCTGACAGAAGAACCAAACTCGAATATTATCTTTTGTAACACAATGATATGCCGTGCGTGTTAAACTAAAATAATTGAATTGTCCCGAAACGTAGCCGCGACGAGTATCAATTTATTTTTAAATTTTTAGATTTAGAAAATATTATGTTATTTATTATATATATTATTTTTCTGCAGTTTGCAGAAATTATACATTTTGTTAAAAACCGTTAATAAATAATTTGATTTTTAAATCTTGTAACAATTAATATATTGAAAAATTGTCGGCAATAGTAACTCAACAATTGTGTGTGTGTGTGTGTGTGTGTGTGTGTGTGTGTGTGTGTGTGTGTGTGTGTAATACGTGCTACAAACCTTTCCACAATTCTTGCAATTTGAGAAGCGCGTATCTTCTTAATCTAAGAAAGTGTTCGTACTTATCCCGTCCCTTTGCAAGAAAACCTTGAATTTTCTGTTTTCCATGTAACTGATTCCTGGGTCATGTATAACGCACAAAAACCTTTTTTTTATTATCGAAGGATTTTTATTAACATGTCAAAAAGTCCATTCACCATGTATGATGTGTCATCGGCTTAAAAGTATTACAAATCGCTCCATTGAGTCGATCAGAAGTTCGTCATCTAGATTAAAAAAAAAGAAAAAAGAATTTGAAAAGCCGAGAAACTGAGAAAAATCATAATGTAGCGACAGCATTTAGAGAATTAACAATTTTAAGAGCCGAGGCATGATCAATATAGGCATTAATTAATATGTCTTCTTTTCACTAAATGCTTCGGCAAGAAATATGAATTTGTTAATTAACATTCTCGTCAACTACGACAGCGCGTTTAATTTGCGGCAAGTCGATCAGTTTTTATATCTGAGACATTTTTGTACATATATTGAAACATATTTCAAGTATCTCTTTTTATCAATAGTAGTTATTAACGGAAGAATTCCGTTAGAAATGAACACAAAATATAGAGTATCCGTTTCATGATCATTTGCCTACAAGATAATATCGGTCGAGATGAAATGCGAACATTAATTATTGATTATTATTGATACTATCGCTCGATAATCATATCCATTGTTATGTTATTCTGTACTATGCGATGTCTACGATTTCACTGAAATCTTGAAGAAATACAGTCCGGCTTAATGAAACTCACATTATGAATCGAGAATATTATTAAATGTCCATTTTCAATTTTTACTTTCCTTCTCCCAAACTTTGCAATAACGTCACATATAATTTGAAACCGATATAATTTCGATGAGTACAATTTTCCATTAGAAATTTTAAGAAAATTATTATTTCATGTATTCACAAATCATTTAATTGTAAGTTTAAATATTTAATTATATCGATTTCTGTTCTTCCTTCTCATTTGTCGTTAAAATGATATTAGATGCTAAATTACGCAATTAGTTTGAATTTTCCTTCAACTAGTGTCACGTTTAACAATCATCAGTTGTTAGAGAAGGAACGATATATATATATGCATATGCTAAATTATGTCGATAGCACGATGATCTTTTTACAATCATCATCGATGTTTCTCTCAACCGATTTTGCAATGTATTAATAAATTACTAGACATTTGATTACACATTGTTTTAGTTTGTTTTCAACTCGAATTGTGCTTAGCAATCATTGATTGAAGAAAAACCAGTATATATGTACATTTAGTATGTACATTTAAGTTAATTCAGCAATAAAGTAATTTGTTTTGCCGAATTATTTTAACAGTATGATGGTCTTCTTTCAACAAATATCTGTATTTTTTCAAGTTAATGTTGTAGATATCGGGCTTCTTCTAGAAACGCCTAGACATAATTAAATATTACAGTCGAATATCTGTAAAATCAACTCTGGTACTGTGAACCAACTATATATTCTTTAAAGATAATTTTATTTCTTGTAACTTTCCCACTATTTTGCAATGTAATCATATTTCTTGTAACTTTCCCACTATTTTGCAATGTAATCATATTACAACGAAAAAATAAGTAGGAAAGAGTATACATTTTCATTAAATATATATATAGGATGTCTGATAATTACCGTGCCATCTTTCATGAACAGGTAAAATTATCTATACAATGAATACAAATATCCTTTACCAAAATTTTCAATAATTACTTAAAAATTAATTACTAAAGATTCACAAATCAGTGTGCGATTAGGCGAGAAAACAGCCAAAAACAGTATCACGTGATAATTTCAGATGTAAGATATTGGAAGAAGCGCGCATCTACCAATAGCAAATAATAAATAACGCTGTGCTATCTTTTGTCACGCGCGGATGCACACTCACTCGCGTAGATCTTTATTAATTTCTCATTAATTATTGAGAAATTACTTGCAAAATAGTAAGACTTTCATTCAGTTTAATTTCTTCTATTTGCTCGTGAAAAATGGCGCATTAATTAGACATTCTGTATACCATTCAAAAACGATGAGTTCACAGACATTCGACTGTATTTTAACTCATTTAGGATCGCGTATTTAACCGTTACCACTTAACACATTGACTACTATGTCATTTATATATAAATAACATTTAATTTCATAAACAAGTTTAGGAAATCAAACATATTTTGTTATTTCACTTTTCTTGTCATAGAATATCATTGCACAGCGGAGCTTCTTATGAAAATTTGCCATGATATTTAAATAATAGAAACAAAAGTGTCATTCACATATAAATGCGTATATAAATGATGTATATAATATATAAATATAGCAATCATTGTGTTAAAGGATTTTGTTTTTTATATATACATAGGGTATAATTTCGCTGTTAAATTGCGTCAGTCTACAAAAGACAACATAGCATCCTTCAACTAGCATTCACAATCACTTCAAATCGATATTTTCGTCGAGCTTCGATTCCGCAGTGTCTTAAAATATAAAATAATGGCGACGCAAACGACATTAGCATTAGATTATACATTTTCTTAGTTTACCTTTAATTAGAGTAAACGCATTTTAGCTGTATTTAAAGTTAAAAAGAAACAAGTTCTTACACGTATATATATACATTAAATTCACTTCAAAAACAACGAAGCGTAATTAAGACTCCTAGTAACAATCATTTTACCGTTTATATCAGAAATAAAGAATAGCATAAATTTCTTTTCTCGCGCATGCACATTAAATTAGCTTTCCGTATGCGACAATTCGCAACTGATAGAATAAATTCGCAAACAGTTCCGAACTTTTTCCTCTGTAGATAAAAATTAATATTAAATGATTTATATATGTCCTATAAATCAATTTTGTGACAGATCTAGTTTCACAGGTATTTCTTGAGAAATTTCGATATGTTTCGACTACTCTATCAAATATATATTGCAACATATGAAAAACATAATCTATTAATGTGTAAAATCTTTTGATATTATATGCCTATATAGAGGGTCCAAACTTCTTTTGGAAAGAGGAAATGAATTTCAACGCCACCTGATTCCACCCTTCGAAAACAGCAAAATGATTCATTTAACGAGAAACAGGATGTGACGTTGTACTGGAATCTACTGGATATAATAAATAAAATTTGTGCATTTTCTAGTTAGCCATATTACAGAAAGAGATCAAACATTTTTTTCATATTTTTGTTGGCTTTATCTCAGTTTAGACACAATTTTACGACATTCATATCTTCTCTTATTTTAGATAAAGAAGATACTTTGCAAGGCTTCCTTTCTCATTATAAATTGTGCACAGTACTTAAGCAGAATATGCAATTTATACTTGTCACGTTTGTATGAAATAAGCTATACATTATATATATATATATATATAATTCTATTCCTATATATTTCATGCAATTATAAAATGAAAAATTTGTTTTTATTTATTTTGTTGCTAATAGTGGCTTATAATTTTCCAGGAACGTCTTTATGAATCTGAAATGTGATTATAATTTCGCAAACTAGACAATTCTATTTCGGAATTCGTCTATTTATGTGCCTGTTTCGTAAGAATAGCGAAAAACATTATTTATCCTTAAATAAATAAAGAATAGATGCAAAATGGAAAAGTTAGTAAGTAGTGAGAAAATAAGTGAGAAATAATTTACGGTGCTCTGTCTTCTAAAAAATTATGAATTTATCAATTCCGTCTTTGTCAAAATAAGAAGTCAGGATCCTCTGATCTAATGTACCTACGGAGTTGAACTAAGAGCCTTAATTCCACTGAATCGCGTCGCTGTACTATACTACTTCTCGCTAAAGAGAAGATGAAAATCTTATATCTATTTACTCCGCAATGCTGTATATCGCATTTACAACGTGGACACCCTCGTCAGAAGATGGTTACTTCGTCATGCCATCGTAACAACGTCATAATCCAATTCTTTAATAACGTTAAAAAGGAAAAGAAAAATAGAAGATAGAATAAAGCGGTTCAAGCCATGTTCGATTGGCTGGGGTCAGTGTTTTGCGTGTTGGTAGCGGTGGTGTTAGTGGTGGTGTTGGGATTGTTGGCGCTATTATCACTAGAATTACCGCTAGCACTGGCAGCGGCGCCCGTGGCGTCCGACTGGCCGCCACCTCCACCTCCGCCGCCCCCGCCGGGATTCCCCTCCGTACCGGTGGTGGCGGCGGCCGATTGCATATACTTGGGTATCAGCATGCTGTTGAGGATCGGCTGGATTCGCAGCTCATGCTCGGTGAAGTTGAAGAGCGGCGGTAATTCACGGCCACTTGGCAACCGCGTGCCTTGTTCACGTAATTCATTGAAGAATGAATGTGCACACGCTTGCAACGGTGTCATGCGCAACGACGGTGTATATTCCAGTAGCCGTGCCACTAGGTCCATCGCTTCCGGTGGCGTGCGCGCCCTGAACACCTACAATCACCATTAAACCCATTAAATAAAAGCTATATTCTCAACTTTCTCTCATTGCTAAATGTATCGATTCTTTGGATAATATAAATGATAAATTACTGTATTTTGATTGTACACATTTGTTGGGATTTTTGAAGATAGATTATCAGTCTATTCATTTAAAGAACTTACTTAGAATGAAAATTCTAACCTCCATTTGTAGCATATTTATTTATAATAATGGTGCTTAATAAATGCAAGGTATTTTGTAAGTTTAATTAATTCTAGTGGCATTATATAATTAATTTAATTTTAATTAATAAAATCTATAATATCAAATTTCTGTGATAAAAATAGAAACATTACATATTAATAATTTTTGATATTTCTTCGATCTATTAAAATACAAAAGATATAAAAATAATGTATAAAAAGTACACGTCTTACTAAGTAAAATGATAAATAAGTAATATAAGAAAGTTTATCAATAGTGGCCAATTGTATGTGCAGTATTACTATAGACTTACGTAAATAGACTACATTCTTATGCAACTAATGACAACGTTGAAGGACAGAGATATACAAAATTAGATATTTCTTTCATAATACATATACTGTATTATATATATATATATATTTGTATTCTAAGATAAGAATATTGTAAATATATAAGAGTAACTTTAGTTATATTACTAACGTATGAAATTTATTTGCTTCTTCACCACTGATCAGCTGTATGAGAAAAAGAGCAATAAGAATACGAATCAAATCTTTTATTTTCATTAAAAAAGTTTTATTTCCAAAAAGTTTAACATGTATATCGTTGTAGAATAGAATTGTTGAAGATTGCATGAATAATTAATAGCAAGAAGTTAGTGACAAATAAATTGTCAATTTTAATTTTCAGTTTTAAATCTCAGTAGATATCGTAAATTTTGTCAATTTTGTGTATCATAAAATCTACGAAATCCCATTTAAGGAAATTATATTTTAAGCGCGACTCTCTGCGTGATAGACATGAAAGATGATGTTATTGAAAAATTCATAATGAGATGATTTTAGTTGTCATTTTATATGTACAAAATTTCAGTTCTTACATTTCATTTTATGGCGTTCACAACCCTAGCACTAAAGTTGGATTTATTTGATCAGGCGAAGAAAATTTCAAAATTTTTGGAAATTTTTCTTTGTTTAAATATTTGCATTTAATAATCCAGTTAACAAACTTAAAATTTAATTTAATAATCTTATTTTTTATATTATCTGGTATTTTACTGTAAATAAATTTATTGAAAAATATATTTGTATCATAGTTGCGTAAAAATATATATAAAGTAATAGATCAAATTTGATAAATTCGGTAACCTACAAATACAAAAATATACGTCATATGTAGTCCTAGAGTTAAAAAAACTTGGATGATACCTACTGAGAACTGAAAAAAAGATAATGATGCTTTATATCAGCAATGAATAAAGATAACATTGATATTTGTTATTAATATTATCACTAAATATTTTTATCGATCTATATTTGAAATTTTCCAAATGTTAAACATATTTTATACTCATCTGTAATTTGTACAATTTAGAATTATATATTCCCATAAGAGGACTCCAATCAAAACAGAGAAAAATGTACACTGTCTGGAAATCTACACATGTGCTTATACATATGCAACTCCTTGTATATTTTGTCTTTTGTATGTGTGTGTATATATATATATATATGTATATATATATATGTTTGTGTGTATGTGTATATATATACACACATATGTCAATACAATAATGAATTAAATGCGAATATGTACATTTAAGATGAACACAAACTTCAAGCACTAAGTCTCTGTGCAATAGACACGAAAGACCACAATATGTTACTCATTCTTTCAAGTTTGATAAATGCAAGTTTAAAATACCACCAGAATATTAGAGTAAGTGATGTTCTGAATTATTTTCAGTCGCCATAACAAATATAAAATGTAAGAAGTCGAATATAAAAAATTATTAGTGTCGTTAACAGATGAGACTAGGCAATGAGGAGTTACATGAAGAAGATAACTAATTGTAAAGGAAATCTTGAAAAGTATTCTGTTTTCATTATTTTTGTTTTCTTTTAAGTAATAATATAAAGACTAAATAATAAGAATTAAATAAGATTGGGAATAAGTCTGCACGCTGCTCGTTCGGATATCGAAATGGAAGTTTAGGTGTTATTTTGAATGTTAGTACAACGGGCCAAGATAGAGAAAGTTTGTGCCATATTGAACAACACTTGTTGAAAGTCGAATCACTTACTCTAATCTTCTGGTGCTCCATGGAACACATAGATGTTTCACTCATTCGTTGAAGCATATACTGCAAATCATGAGACATGTATTGATGAATGGCAACCGATCGAGGCGTTATTGCCATCGATCGTATTTTAAATACGAAAAAATAATCTCTTCCTACGAAAATGCATGTTAAAACCTCATGCAATGTTACATCAAATTCGACTCTACCTCCTCCTTTAATTTCAAAGTTAACTAAAAAGCATATTTTTTATTTTGTTATTATTCTGTCTGAAAAATCTATATTTTTTACATTTCTGAGTTAAAATACTTTCTTTTGAAGATAAAGAAATATTTTACATTATTTGTGTGTTTTATTAAAATTAGGTTTAAAACAAAAGGGGCTTCTCAATTACTTATAATGAATCACAAAGTTATAGACATGTGTAAATAAAATAAAACAATCAGATGATGAAGAAATACATGAAATATTTCGCTGCGAATGTACATGTATAAATATATATTAATAACAATTTGTATAAAGTTATAAAATAATAAACTCTACCTTTTGCCAGGGATGTGATTTAATTTGTGGAAATTTGAATTCGGTGTAGTTGGGGTTCATCTCACGTATCTGATCGCGCGTAGGCGTACCGAGGACTTTGATAATCTCTACCAGTTGATCAACACCGCTATCGCCGGGAAATATTGGTTGACCTAGCAGCAGTTCTGCTAGCACACAACCTGCACTCCAAACATCTATCAACGAAATGAGAAAAATGTTAATTAAGAGAAACGAATACAAATATGACAAAATAAAATATAATAAAGAAACAAAAATAAATTAATGTATTTTTATTATGCTATCAATTTCAACGATTTTTTTTTTAATGTCAAGAGATCTACCAGGGTTAGACAATTTTTATGAACACATTCAAATTCCAGATAAAAACGAACAAATAGCGCGGTCAACGATAAATGCCTTTCAAATTTATGTTTCCACCCCAATGTAGATTAATTAAGAATTTTTCTTGTTTTATTAAAAAAAGATTAAAAGTAAGTTGAACCAAAATTAAAATTAATTTACATTGAAAACAGACATAAATATGTGATGTTAAACAAAGATTTTTATTGAAATTTTTAGCATACCAATTTTTGTGGTGTAGTCAATAGCACCAAAAATGAGTTCAGGTGCGCGATAGTAGCGACTGCAGATATAGGATACATTTGGTTCGCCCTTCACAAGATGTTTAGCAGAACCAAAATCGCATAGCTTCAAAACACCAGTATCTGGATCTAGCAGCAAATTTTGTGGTTTGATATCCCTGTGACAAATACCCAGGGAATGGATGTACGCCAATGAACGAAACAGTTGATACATATATAACTGTAAAAAGAACAAAGAAAAGATTATTTTCTATACTAATATATTAATTATCTAATTATCTATGCATATATCTGATTAAATTTATGTGAAACACATGCTTTATTATAGTATAGTATAATATGTATCAGGAGACGCGGTAGTGTCTACGAGAAAGTTTGTATATACACACACAGTATTTGTAAGTTTTTGAGATAGATTACAAATTTGAGATTGGAATAATAACAAAATTAAAATGACGTATCTTTAACATCTATAAATCTTGTAAATTTAAACCTCAGATTCATAAATAGTTTATCATGCTCAAAAATTCTTAGATACTAAATATTGCACGAGTTAAAGGAATGTTTCCTTTTTACAATCAGAACTACCGTAATTACCGTAGCTAGAAATCTTTTAAAAATTAATTGAAGAAACAGTATTTTACAAACGTAATTTTCATGTTTCATTACGAATTTAGAAATAATAACTAAAAATTGTAAAACTAATAAAAAAAAACTTACCTTGATGAAACTGATTGGTATCGTCTGCTTGCTTTTGCTATAATGTCGAGCGACTTTGTACACAGTTTCGGGTATGTATTCCAGGACTAGATTAAGATAAACCTCGTCCTTCTAAAAAAAGAAAGAAGAAATATAAGAAAATTTTATTGCGTGTAACATTCATTCAACAAGCGAGGATCTGTTTACAAATATTTGTCGTCTCAAAGGCACACTACTCCAAAACCAAACATTGACGACGTATTCGAATGTAGAGTTTCCCGCAATTCGTGATACTGGAATAATTTAATAATAAATTCTCTCTAATCAACCCACCATTTTAATAATTTTTAACTATTTTTATAATTTTTGATCATCTAGTCTTTTTTAATTCTTTTGATCTTCTAATTTTCTATATTGTACGTTTATTTTTGTAAATAAATCTGCAAATCAAGAATTAAAAATTAATACAATATAATTATGTTACTTATGCATGTAAAAATATAATTATTTTATTTATTTAGTCTCATGAAAACTTTCTTCTTTTCATGTTATTAGGGCTCTGGAATTTATAATAAAATTATATCAATTAAAGTTCCATCAGAATTTGTGATTAAAATTATAAAATAATTGGAACGAATTGTGAGATACCCCTTGGGATCATTTAAGTTATACGTTTCATCTTTATTATTTCTCTTGGACACACACATCGATGCCCTCGTGTTATTCACATTTACCACACACGCCTTCAGAAACATTACGTACTAACAAGACTAGCGAAGCAGCATAATCTAATCGGACCCAGATCGACATTAAAACAATGACGTTTCGAAGGAATGATACGAATTGTGAAGATGTTCCTATGTGGAAGCGATAATTCGCCTAGAGATTTTTTCTCGCCAAAAGGAAGATTCTCGTACAAACTACTACTGGGTGTACTTCAACTTACGTCAACGTGAAAAACCGGATTAGTCGCGGTTAAGATGTTCTATAAAATAACATAACAATGTGGCATGCATTAAATGAACATCTTTCGTTTTATTTATAGTCACGTGTCATTTACGTAACAACCCGATAATACAGTAAAATTGATAATTGTATGCTAATCAATGGGAGCTGTACCGATTGAAGTTACATACTTCGCGTCTTATTACTTTTTAATTACTTTGTTCGCAATTTTTTAAAAATTATAACAGTTTGATATAAATATTGAAATCTTAAATAGATAGCAAACTCATCTTCACTTAAGATTTAAGAAAATTATAGTTAAAATAATTACCTTATCACCACTAGAATAAAAGAAATATTTGAGTTTCACAATGTTGCAATGTTCGAGGCGTCGCATAATTTGTAATTCCCTGTTCTGGAAAAAATAAAGTTTTATTGAGACAACTCGTTAGTGTATATTCATTGCTCAGTAAATAAATAAACAAGAAAATAAAATATAAACTAAAATAAAAAGTGAAATAAAAATAATATAAAACACAGAATAAAATCATAAAAATAATGAAAAAAAAATGGAATGTAATTAAATCAAATTAAATAAAACACAATGAAAAGAATGTAATAATAATGTAACAGTAAGTTGCTTCAATTATTAACTTATTAGTAGTGTTACTATGTTCTCTATTTTTTCTTTAATATATTTTTATTTTATTATTTATATTTCGTTACTTATCTCAGCAAGACACAAAGTAAAAATGCTCACCTTAAATCGTTTATCCTGGAGAACCTTCTTGATAGCAACCATCTCTCCCGAATCGCAGAGTTTCGCCTGGTATACCACACCAAAGCTGCCATTGCCTATGACCTTAGTATCGGTGTACGCGACCTCCTGAGGACGATCCGGACCAGCACCAGGAGTCGCTACTACAGTCGTTACCTTGCTGCCATCCTTGCCTGCAGGGTACATTGCACCACCCATAGAAACAAATCGGAAAAAACCACAGTGCAGGAAAAGAAATAGAAACAAAAGTAGGAAACCGAACTTCCTCTAAAAGCAGAAAACGCCCATAGCCCTCTAGAATCGAGGGAAGCTTGCTCCTATTTCGCATTAAATTTAAGTAAGTAAAATTATCTCCATATCAACAATAATCGTCTTAAATCATTTGTGACAAAATGCAACATATTGTTTTGTAAAACGTAATTTATTAATATTGTATAAAAAATATTAAATACGTAATATCAGAGAACCAATCCATTTTTATATTATTTTGTGAGATTCTCTCTCTCTCTCTCTCTCTCTCTCTCTCTCTCTCTTTCTCTCTTTCTCTTTCAATTTGCTTTCTGAGAGCTTTATATTTCGCGGAAATATAAAAAAAATTACACATAAAGTTGGAAAGCGTTCTATATAAATACAACATCTCAAATCCGCAATCGTCGCTATGTTAACGTGTAATGCTTGGACACTGGGCAACCAGAAATAACTTAATCCTTGATTTGTTTTTGCTATACTACTACTAATAGTTTCGAACCTTGCGACTCGTAAAGTAAATAATCGCATGGTGTATGCAAATTATTCAAAGAAATTGTCAAAATTTACAATTCACAATTATTTCGCAATTTTATGACCTCCAAAATTAATGTCTCGAATAGACTCTTTAATGAGAACTCGAGCAAGTAGCCTGTTGACAACTCCTTTCATCATTGAGAAAAAAATAATAAACGCATAAGTTTACATGAAATTAAACGAATATGTACGAGTACATTGAGAAATGTTTTCTATTATTAGAGAATTATCAGAAAGGCAATTATCAGAATATATGCAATAGCCTTGATAAAGGTCTAAACCAACGATAAAAAAGATTGTAAACAACTGGTTGTGCTACCGTTGCAATGTTAATTCTTTCACTTGCGCAAATACATATTTTCCCAGCGAAATTTTTACCATCAACAATTATTGTATTTCTAGTCTAGTTGTTAAAAGCATCTATTATATATTTCTCAATGCGTCATACCTTTTAACATATCTTTCATCTGTTATTAAAAACAGGTACTAGAAGTACGCAGGTCATTTTAATAACACATTATAAATGTCATAAGAAGTTGTTGACTCATAGATAAGATATTTGTTAAAATAGTTCAGACTGCATAGATGTGGCAAAGTGATCGTGATGTAATTAATAAATAACACATTAAAAATAATTATAGAACTACCATACTTTAGTACTATAAACATTTAAAGATACATTGCCTCTTAATCAATATAATAAAAAAGTATAAAATATGATAAAATCGCATATATTTTACTCTCTGTATTTAGTAAAAAAATTGGACTACAGATTTAAATAATCAAACATAATAAACTCTTTGTAATAAAAAGATTAAATTATTGAAGATTAATATTACAATAATAATTATATTTTCATATATATTAAAATAAATGATAAGTCTAATAAATATAAAAAAATGTGCCAATAGAATTACTTAAAATTTAAATCTGATGATTGTATGTAGGTACATGATATATTTCACACATACACATCGTCAATTTGACAATAAGAAGAGATTCAATAAATTTAATTCTTATAAAAATTATATTTGGTATTGACAGAAAGTTAAAACATCTAATTAAGAATCTTATGGTATCAACTGAAAATAGAGAATCACCTTCTTCTGAATTCGAAGGTGAGTATGAGGCTTCCGATTTATGAATACATCGAACAATCACTTTCCACGTGGATGATGTCTTATCTTTTGACATGTTCGCAACATTTTCAACTATTACTGTCAATAGACTGAAGATCGCAAATATATCTTTTGTTTTATCTATTTTGTGAGATTAATATCGATTAGATTTTAATATTCAATGCAAAATGAATACTTTTGTAATCAATAGATCTGTTCTTTAGCGATAAACTCTTTGAATTCGTGTAAATCGGTGCAACGAGTTAAAAAGAAACAAATATAATGTATTTCACTTCAACTTACTGCACCGTATGCGTCAGCTCAGAGAGCTTTTCGATCAAAACAGACCTTATAATAGAAATCCATTTATAGTTGTGTATGTCTAATTGTAGATAATATAATAAAAGTCAAGGAAAGAATTTATATTTATATCATTCATTAACAGTGAGATATGACAAACAATTTGATAGTCATTTCGAATATGGGTTACATCGTACGCGAGAGACGTATGATTACCACCGGCAAAAGATACGAAAATCTTGTACCTGTCGTCTGTTTATCATCACCACACGAATTGAACGAAGGAAGTTTGAAAGAAATTTTGTCGCGTTTCTACGAAGCGCCGCTGCGTTGGCAAGATACTGAGTGTCTCACCGGCTAAATTAAATCATGATGTGTAGAAGATATCTTAAAGAGAACATATTTGAGAAAAACTTGGAAATAACAATGTAAAGATCAAATAATATAAAAAATAATACATTTTGTATATATAATGCAATAAAATAATTTCAGATAAAAATCATACAAATGTTTATATTTATTTTATCTATTCATTTTTTATTGTGTTTCTAAATAAATTCCATTTCACGATACTTTAGGCTTTTACTTTATATTATATCTTCTTTGTACTTTCTGTCAAGATACACCTTTCCAAGTAAACTTTCCAAAATAAAAACCGAGATATAGTAATAAAAATTATTTAAATTATAATATTTTGAACGTGTTTTTACTAAAAATTTCAAAAAAATCAGACAGAACCTCAGAATAATTATCAAGGTTCTTGAAAGGGACTAAAAAAAAACCGAGTAAACATCCATCGTGTGAAGGAAATGGGTCAAGCGACAGTCGAGGCTAGAAAATCCAGCCGACTAGTCAGCTAGCTAGCTAAATCCAGCTTGCGACAAAAAGCGCAACGAAGCAGTGCTGCAGCTGCATCGCGTACGCTGCGGATCCTTTTATCGCGTTACGCGCGCATCGGAGGAGACTTCGACCTTTTCCGTAGTGTGCAGCCCCTACCTGTGAAGCAAGAAAGCTTCAGAAAATATCTATATATCAGGCCTCATGGTGGCATTTCGCGCGTCCCTCGTTATATCGAACGTTTCTTTGTCATCAGAGGCAATCGTGCTCGGTTTAACGAAATAGGCTGCGCAGATAATAAAAAAGGGATTAATCGAGGGATTAATCAAGCCAGAGAAAAGCGGCAGAATAGAGTTTGGAGCAATCTTTTATGATTAGATCTGCTGAATGCGATATATTCTGAGATTTTACAACGTTCTATCAGTGCAATTTTATAAATGATATAAGATACTATTATACAATCATAATATTATAAAGTAATTTCAATTTTTGTATAATTTACTTTACGGTACATAGTAATTAAATATAAGAAAAAAGTAAAAGAAAGTATTAAATTAAAAAAAATCATCAGTGCATCAGTAATTTAATAATTGCGTTAATTTTAATATAATAATCGTTTTCATTTCTGACGCAAAATATACCTCATTATCATACTTCACATTACATTACTTCATACGACTATATATAAAACGTATTTATTTGCTATTTACACAAATTTTCCAATTAATATTCAATTTATTACCGTAACGGAAAGAACTTCCCTCGGCGCTTCGCGTGAAGCAATATCGAGGGTAACAGATACCCATCGACTTTCCCTTAAACCCTTTCGTTTCTCTCTTTTTCCTTTCTCGATCTGTTCTCACTCTCGAATAGGCCAGGAAAACCACATCTCACACGGTAGGTGCGACCAAGAGTAAATACGGCACCGCCAAGAGGCGGTGTAAATGTCAGAGGATCACGCGCTCTCGATACACAAAGCGGTACGTATACTTGACGACATTTATTAAACGCGTCATCGTGGAAATCGGTCCATCGCTCGAAGAAATCAGATCAGCGAGAAATCATCCTGGAAATTGAATGACACTTCGAAATACGCGTCGATAAGCAGCGGACTTTTTTCTCGGAAGAATAAGATGAAGAATAATATCGATTTCTTTTGATGACGTGACAATGTACAAGATAATTTCGAAGAACTATTATTGGCGAAAAAATTGAAACACTTATAAATAAAAATATATCAACGAAGAGCTTCTAACACACATAAATAAAAGAAACAGTAATCAATTAAAAGTAATAAGAAAAATCGATTAAAAGTAACTGATTCAATTAAATTAAAAAGGTACAATTCTAAGCAAACGGAATTTACGAGAAAAATGAAATAAGTTCTTTTATTTAGAAGCAGAATTTTCAGAGATATAGACTTTTAATTAAAATTTTATTATTTTAATTATTCTGTGCGTACGCGCATATGTAATTAACTATTTAATAAATTTCACTTTAATTAATAAATTTAATTTAACTGATAATTATACATAAAATAGAAAAAAAACTTGATATTTAAATAGCAAGTAATAAATGTTTAATCAGTAATCAACATAAATCAAAAAGTGAATATGTAAAAAATAGAATAATTTTAATAAAGTTAATAAATTAATTTTAGTTGTAATATAATATAGATTTATTTACATTTTTGCAATAAAAATAAGACATCTTTTGTAGAGAAATCAACCTTTCTCATTTTATATAAAAATATCATAAAAAATAAAACAAGAGATTTTATATTTTATTATCAAGAAATATCAAAATAAAATATTTTGATTGCGAAACTTCGTCTATATATAAATATTATATTTTTTAAAATATTTTGTATATAATAACATTTTAAATTAACTGTAATATAATATGTGATAAAATTTCTCATTATTCAATTATATAATTAATTTAAATTTTTAATTTAATAATTCTGTAATGTTTCAAAATACGTAAAGCTTTATAAATCTAAAACTATAAAATTATGAGATATCAATGCGTTTATATACACACAAGTTACATCGATCAATCGCTCGATAGACTTACGTTTCTTGCTGCTTAGTCGGCGCAAGAACTTGCAGAATTTTTTATACGCAGTGTTGGCCTCTTTGCCACTCAATTCCACAGCGCTCTTAGGACGCTCATTTTTTTGTCCAGTCGCCGTCGGACAGAATTTTGGATATCGCCACTGCTGACACGGTTCTGACCAATCGAGATTGTTTGCTGGAGCCATGATCTAGAGATCGATTTATTGAAATGTCCCACGCGATATATCACGATTATGCTTCGTTTTTATTCCGTCTCATATTTTGAAATTTCAAAATCACAAAATCGGATTTTCATTATTTCTCAGTTCTTCAAAATAAAAGACTAGATTTCACCTAGTTTTCCTTGGTTGTGTTGTATCACAGAAGTAATCTTACTATCTTTTTAACACAGTTCTTTTTTATTATTAACTTTTTTTAATGTATTCTTTCTATTATTATTTTAAATTTTATTATTCCTTTTTATATTATAGATCAATATGTTTATTATTATAATGCTTTTATGCTTTGAATCACTGTTTTATTTTACGCTGGATTTAACTTCCGGAATAAATGATACGAACGTGGACGTTGCGGTCATCTTCTTTATTCTCTGTTATTTTACAAAGTGAACGCCTGAGGCGCCCTAGTCGACCAATCACATAGATCCTAGCATATAAGAATTCAAATCATAGAGGGCAATGCCCCGTCCGGGATCATGAGGCCAAAAAAAAGATTAAACAATCACAGATATAAGCTATTCTCCATTATTGATACGTATTTGTATATATTCGTTTCAGTAGAATTTAAAATAGTTGTATTACAAATAGTTGTAGAATTTGTCCATTTCAACTTGTTTATTTTAATACTTTGATTTAAAGAATTAATTTATATTTAAAGAATTGTATAAAGAATATATTACACATTCTGGGTTGCCTCTCTGAAAACATTTATGAATATTATAGTATTTTCACGTTCGCGTTCTTGTATTCTTACTACGAAATAATTTCTACATCTTCAAACATGCAGAATTGACGATTACTCAAGTCGCAAATTTCATGAGAATCAAATATCACGAATGTTCACACAGTACAAAGTTCAATAATCGTTTATATTTTCCTCTTCAACTAACCAATTCTTATTTTCCATATAGAATCGGAAAATATATATTCTCGATCACTATTTACATAAATTGTTCATAAAAATTGGCACTCAAATTAATCATGTATATTGAATTGAAAAATTTTTTTAACTCACTAATTCTATTTAATTAGCGTTTATTTATTCTACGTTTTAATACCAATAAAGATTTTTTTGTCGACGATATTGTTTCTGATATTTTAATGTTCTCACAATAATGATTAATGATTGCTTGCTGCCATGTATCACTATCCCTTACATCATTACATGATTATTTCGTAGCGATAATCAATTACTTCAGTCTTTTATAATCTTGTATAATCGGTAAATAATTGTCTCCAAGCTTTATAAGAATTACTAGTTATTGACACTTACAAGATTAATGGTATATTTAAAATAAGTTTTTAAACGTTTTTAAGATCTTTTTCGCGATGTATCGATTATGATGTATCGATTATGATGTTCGACCACAATATCGCGATCGAAAAATATCTCTTCTTGATGTAAGAATCTTCAATCACTTTTATTCGAATTAACAAACATCTTACGGTTTTGTTCTACAAGATATTGAAATATTAAACTTCCATCACTCAAGTCTGTCTTTTCAAAGGTAATCAATAGCGATTAACCATCACGCTGATCACTTAATCTTCACTTGCAATATCCTCACATTTCTTCATAAGAAAGACCGATGGTCGACTGATTCAATTGCTTAATTTGGACTCGCGAAGATTTATTTCTTTCTCTTTTAAGATACAAGTTTACTTTATTAGGAACAATAACAATAGTTGCATTTTCAAGCGAACACTAATAATTAACTCGAAGCACGGTGAGAGATCATACGTACGTTGTATCGGATCGGCGTGATTCGCGAACGGGACCACTGCCGACCCGAGCCGACTTACACGCAATGACTGCGTTGATTCGCGTTCGACTACCGGCACGCGACTAAAGCCAACCACGCCGCTGATTGAGCCTTCACTTGCGCTGCGCCGGTCGTTCAAGATGACGCAGTGGGAGAGCAGCGACGGATCAACCCTTTGTCTTTCAAGATATTTCTGTCTGCGTAATAATTATAATCTTGTACAATAATTATCGTCTGACGTATCTTGGTAAGGTAGAATGAATTTTATTTTAACTTGGGCTACAACAAAAAGAACGTCAGATCCATATTTTTCATTCATATAATATGTTCCAAAATAAAGTTTCTCCTTGAGAAACTTTTTCTCCAATTGTTCCCATTCTGTTTAGCAGTAAAAATTATTCAATGGCCGCGTTCAGTAGAACGTTTATTTTGTAACTATCGGCAATTTTTTTTCTCGAGATAAAATTACTCTCGTAGATCTAAAAGTATAATTCAATCAGTACGAAAAAACTTCCAACAGTTGCAAAATAAATGCTGCCGACTGCTATAGTCATATGTTCGAATTCTCCATACCAATATAATTTGCCTGAATACTCAATTAAATAAATGTAAATTAAAATCTCAAATCAATTTTCAAATAGCTCGGAATTAAATTAAGATTTTCAAATCGAGAGTTTTTTCCTCAATATAAATTTGAATTCTGATTAACTGAAACATTCGAAACAATAGTTCTTTGACACGGTGCATACCGACCCTGTAAGTGGTATAGAGAGGGAAGAAAGAAGAGAGGAATAGCCGGAAGAGAGTGAGCGTTTGGCCGGGAAAGTGAATAATCATGTCGATCGCATCAGTGCCGTTAGACTCGACTTTCGTCCATCTCAGGAATTTGTGCTGCTGATTCGATTACTGATAAGACGAAATAAGGCGAATAATCTGCGGAACGGTACCGCTCGGTTGTAGATAAAGAGATACCAGTTCTGTTAAATCGATTTCCGGCGAAGGCCGACTCGTCTTCTCGCAAAATTGAAATTCTCGGTCTATAAAAAGTTGAAATCAGATAAAAGCGAATTATAATTAGCGTTTCACATTTACCACGTGATTTTACACGATTGTTGGTTCGTGATAATATCTCCGAGAGAGTTCTTTCTGTATTAAATACGTTAAATGTAGGGCACGATGCGATCTTACAATGTACTCGAAAGATGATAAATTATATCTAATATATAAGTATATTATTGTTAAGTCAAATGCTCTATATAATTATTTATCGAATATGCAATAAAATTCTTTGAAATATTTGGTACTCTTACGTATAAGATTATAAACTTAATAAAATAATAAATACAACGGCTTTTCTTTTCACAAAAATTGCTTCGTATAATAAGTAATATAATAAAGAGACAATTATCTTACATCTTGGTAATGTTTTCTCATAATCGCACATGTGATAATTCTTCGAGTATAATACCTTGCTATTATACTCGAATTGCATTAATTCCACGATAGAACCGCGAGAAAATAGACTTATAACATTACTAGACCGGAAAAAGTGGAAGTTTCATTCGTGGAAAATTTATCTGCAATTGTGACGCTCATGCAAATTCATTCTATGCAAAATCATTCAAGGGTGTTATAAATATTTCTTTTACGTTCGATTAAGTTTTACGTCCATTAAACGAGATATTTAAATTATGATAATGACGTATATCGATAATAACGCTATAATGTCGCAATAATCTCTATCACAGCGTGTATCCTTCGTTATAACGATACATATTAATAACTCGCACTTGAAGCTGTAAATAGCCTTCTCTTATTTAGATGGGCTCAATATAAACGATCTTTTTAATCATTTAAATTTCGTAATACAAAATAATGAATTTATATTATATTATATATCGTATGTAATTATTATAAATAAATTTGTATTTGTATTTCTTTGGCATTATAATTTTTTTGTTTTTTTTAAGAAAAAATCTACTTTAAATCTCTTGAAAAGAAATTGTAACGGTAAAGAGAAAGTGAAAACAATGTGGTGTAAAAAATTGGATACTCGATTCTCGCATTCCTGCGTTGAGTAAAGCGAGTGAAATGAACGCGTAGATATCACATATGTTGTACGAAGCAGGTTAGAGTATTTGCTATATTTAGTCGCTATAAGGAGATAACGTCGTTATAACACAAATAAGCGACACACATGAGCAATATCCGTGCCCGTACGCGCGTCTTCGAGAAGAGATATGATAACAAGTGCGGAGGGCACGTGGTGTGACGAACTTTACAAAAACATTTAAATTGAACGAAATATTAATATTGTTTATATTTCAACATTATTAAAAATATGAAAATTTCTTAAATTGTATTTAAAAATATTTAATTTTTTTTTTTTACTTTTTTTTCTCTTGGTTTTTACGTAAAATCATGTTTTATAATATTAAAAAATTCTAATTTTTACAATAAAATTAATAAACATTTGTAAAAAATTCATTCAAATCTATTTACTTGTATAAAAGTTGTTACTTAAAATTGCAGCATAGTATTGTCATTTCATTGTAAGCTAATTGTAGGCTTTTTGCAATTCGTTTCAGGTCAATATAAAAATTTTTTAGCTGATATTAATTGATATTGGCTTTTTAGATGTTCTCTTTTTTACATTTATAGCTGATATTGTATAGTCAAAACAATTAAATTTCGTAATAGATTTTAAAATAAATTCAATACATGTTTTGGATCATAAAAATATAAATCTCAAAATTTAAAGTTGGATTATTAACTTCACAGGGTTATTAACTTCATTAACAAAAGAAGTCATATTTCATATTTTGAGTTTCTTCAAATACGAATTAATGCGATAAGCCTCTATAAACTGATAAAGTATTTCTGTGTCAAATGTGAAAATTGTTATCGTTTTAATAATTGATAATTCTCCCCTTTTATCAATAATAGTTAATGCTTTTATCGAATTTGTTCGCTATTTATAAAAAACTACTGTTCCTTTTATTCAATTTTCTTAGCTAATAAGTTGAAAATAAGAGAAAAGAGCCAAATAGTTTTCTAAAAATTATAATTATAATGAAATCAAATCATAATACATTAAAATAAAATTCGCAAAATTCGCAAACATAGTAAAATTAGTAGGTAAAATTCACATACGTTTCGACACCGATCGGGTCATTTTCAATGTTAAATTTAAAATTAAGTGTGTATAATATAATTAACGAATCAACGATAAATTACATGTGTATAATTATAAAAAAATTAACGAGTCAAAAATATAAAATTAAAAGTGTAAATTGAATAATTAATTAACGAGTCGTAAATATAAAATTAAATATGTATAATTAAATATGGATCTTCCTTATGGATTTCTTAGCTAATTTTATTTTCGTCAAATAAAGGATTAAAGACGTGAACACAAAATATTTTTTATTGCAAAATTTAAAACTTTTCAATAATTCTTAATCTATTTTATCAAATAAATGTGATATCGAATAAATGCATAAGAAATGATTAATGCTAGAAAAAACGAGTAAAAAAGTGAAACAAAGAAGCAAAAAACCACACCTTTGAGGATTTCCATGATGTAACACCGGCAGTAATTTTTTTCTAAAATTTATTTATGCATGGCACATAAAAGTATCAATTTTTAGCATTAAAATGTTTTTGGTTTCGTTTCGGATGATATAATCTTTTTTATTTCCAAGATAAAACAATTTGAAAATAACTCTTTCGACCAACTTTGACTGTTGATTATATCGTAAACGATGTAGTTGTCCTCTCTTTCTCTCAACTGTTTCTCTTTAGGGAAATCTGGAAATCGGCCAACTCGATCCGCACCCGTCGCTTGGTGACGACATTATTCTGGATCTAGATTAGTATAATACGAACGAATTCGGAAAAATAATTAAAAATTTCGGTCGTTTCATTCAATGATCGTTTACCAAAACTGCGAAGTGTACCAAAGTTATGATAAATATCTTCCTCAATGCGGATTTTTCGATCAATTTGGAATCAATATTGTTTTTTAACAAAAATGTTCTTTCTATTCATAATTCTTTAAATAAATAGATGAATATTATCGTTTATCTGTAAATTCATAAAACGACAGTATTGAAAAACACGAGAAAATAAAAAGAAAAAGAAATAGACTGCGCTCAGTAAGCATTCTTGCGTCAGATCTTGAACGTCGTCGGTCAAAGAGTGTATCGGTAAGTAACAAGAATAACCGTATACAAACGTTGCACACGATCTATTTTTGTCGCCGATCAGCTGCGCAAATTGGTCATAACTCAATTGCCAGACCGGCTGCGTGTCGATCAAGCTTTGTCGCGCAAAACAAGCATTACAATGTAAATTCCTTTCGATATAACTAAGCGATTAGCAATTCCAATATCTCGCGATTAATGCTTTAAATTAACTTTTGTATTAAATTAAATGTTACATTTCAGTTAGTCGTATTTCATTTTTTATTTTTTTTTTCTTTTATTTATTTTTTCTTTTTTACATTTCTGAATAAGATGTGTGAATTTAAATAGATTATTTCGGTCTATCTATTTAGAACTTCCTATATTTTTTCTACATTACATGTTTTTTCGTATTATAGGAGGCACAGATATTTTTATTGTCATTCTACTTTTTGAATATCCACAAATAATGGTATACATAAAAAACGTAAGACAGTAAATTAAAGATCACCATTAATTAAGGTCCAACTAAAGTAATTAACTTTACAAAATGTCAAAGGCTTATCTAAACAAAGTAGCATATAAGCCTATCGCTGATTATATTGTGCGAATAAATTATTCTTTATTAATTATAAGATAAGATATACCTGCTCCTTTGTTTGACTTACTTTAATTAAATTTAATCGAGGTTTAACTTTCTGTTTACTTTTTCCTTTTTCCTCAAGATTAAGAAAAGATAAAGAATAAATTGAACCGAGATTGAAGTTAAACATTGAAATCGGGCCTACAAATGTGATGTTACACTAATTATAATAGATAGTTACAATTTTCGAAATCAGAAAATATCGCTACGTGATTCCAAAAGCACATGTTTTACTTAAATTTTTATATATTTCGTACAATATATCTCAAAGTCAAAATATATAAAAAGTATGATTCAATTTAAGTACATGGATACTATTTTATAAAGCAGAGTATGCCATAAAAAATGTATGCATTATGTTTCACGTTAAAACTCTAAAATTTTGGTTAAAAATGGACTTCTCGTTATATTTAAAAGCTCTGACATTTTTCCTTCCATTGTATATACGGAGAGTGCGTGATTAATTATAAAGATATTTCCAAGGAAGAACGTATAAGCGGCGTACACAGGATATGCGGTTTAACACACTGACCCTGACAGCGTGAATTATCGATTGCAACACAGATATGTCGCGGTAATTCCGCGGCGTGTGCCCTTCAATACGTAACAGATTATTATTAAGCACATTTCTAAGAGCGCGGAAATTAAAAGAACGTAACATCCTTCGACCGTGGAACTTTATTCATCTGAAACAGCGGAAAGAATCTCCATTTTCTCGTGATTTTAAAACAATAACGGCATTTCCAAACAGTTTCTCTCTTTATATTCAAATAAAATATACATTTGAAAAAAGTCTGACAATCGCTAAAATTATTTTTTATTATATTAATCAAACATTTAATTGAAAATTTCACTCAACATTTGGTAGTTGTTATCCGATTTTTTTTTATTGCACTTCAGACAAAATAAAAGCAAGTATATATGTTATCTTTATCTTTATCGTATCTAATTTTACTTTTGCGTTTTTCAAATTAATCTCCATCACCGATCAAGAAATATTAATTCAAGAACTACTATTGTCTTTAGATAAGGTTAAAATTAAGAGGACGTTCTAGTATATATATATATATGTATATATATATATATTCTACTTTAAAGTGATTACGTCACGACAAACTGTACAATGCGCGTATTTTCGTCGAACTGTAGTAATCAACGTCAACGGAAATAATTTTGATGCAAGATATGACAATGAGGCGACGTGTGGCATATGACTTTTCGTTAGCATTGTGTTTACAAAACGGGTCAAAAATCGCTTAGCAATGTATTTATCAGCATTTATTTCGAGATGTAATTTTATTTCATTATGCAATCGTCGCACAAGGCAAAATTCATTTATTTTAGAAAAACAATTATAATAGTTATACATATGTTAAGACAATAATTATGTATTTATTGTAAATAATTATGTAATATGTAATATATTAATTGGTATTTCTCTTAAAATCAACTACTTTAGAAAACTAAATTATTCAATTAATTCGTTTCAATAAATCTCAATTATTCTACAGGTCTAAATATTTTATAATATCGCTATATTGGCAAATATAATAAATAAAAGTTCATTGCAGTTACATATTTATTGATTAATTTTATAAAATTACATATCATAAATGAAATATATAATGACTCGTTGTTCGTTATAAAATCTGAAATAATTATATAAAAATTGATGCAAAGTTAATTAATATAAAAAAAATTCAAGTGATCTATTATTATTAATGCACTAGTGATTATGTAAAATTTTTTCATGTGAATTGATTATTTCAATATCAAATTGATATTAAAAATGCAAGCAATCAATTCTTAACATATTAGTAACTATAAAATTTTATGAAATTACTCATTACGTTCTTATAATATTACTAGCACATTCCTTGCGCGCGCTACGCGCGCGATGGTCTATTATGCTCTTTTTAAATATTATGAATTATGTTTCTTTGAAACTTGTTTTGAAATCAACAACTGCTCTAATTCCTACTAATTACAAAATTTCCCTGAAATTTGAAAACCTTTAGAATTTCATTATTGTTTTCGATCGCTACATTAATTCTACCATTTTGATAAACAATATTTAGCTCTTTTTTTTATTCAACGTTTATGTCGAAAAATTCGACCCACAGTGTAGTTGTGCTGGTTCGCGTACAAGAGTAAAGTACATTAAAGCAATTAATTGACGGGATCATTTTGATCCCAAAATGATTCTAGAATTATTTGCTCTAAGAATATCCAGAATCCGATATTTTACTCATCGTTTACGTCGAAAAATTCGACCCGCAATGTGGCTGTGCTGGGTCGCGTACAAGAGTAAAGTACATTAAAGCAATCAATTGCCGGGATCATTTTGGTCTCAAAATGTTTCTAGAATTATTTGCTCTAAGAATATCCAGAATCCGATTTTTTTTGCTCATCGTTTACGTCGAAGGATTCGATCCACAGTGTGGCTGTGCTGACTTAAGACTAAAGTTGGCACGTCCATCTATTTTTCAAAGAAAAATAGCAGCAAGTGAAAAATCAAGTACATATTTTTGAAGGGCTTTTTTTTTTTGCTAATTTAAATTCTACTTCAAAAACACTAAAACCAAAATCCCCCTTATATTCCATCCGCCTGATTAACGAAAACAGATTTTAGAAGACTGAATCAAAACGCCATTTTGAACTTTCAGTTTTTAAATACGGATTCGTAACGAACGTCCCCAAAAACCACCTGTAACCAAATTTCAACAAAATCGAAGAATCT
>NW_017279354.1:719037-724705 GCF_001594065.2 Cyphomyrmex costatus | reverse complement strand
TACAATATATATATATATATATATATATATGTATATATGTATGTATGATATTTTTATGATATTATAATGATACATTTTAGAGAAATTTCAAACAAAGATCTCGCGAAATTTTGCTGATTCACACTTCTTTTTGCGCCATCTTTTGTGAGCGCGTGCAGTACCGTGTAAATTCGTTCACGAGTTCCTTTGTGTGTATTCCAAGAGTCCAGAAACGTAGTGTCGGAACCAGTTGTTCGCGAAATTAGCCGCAGACAAACGAAGTCTTTTAGCGAATATGCGTGACTCCACGGAATTTCTACTGACACTATTTATATCTCTATTTCTGTGAAGTCAGTAATTAACGTTGGCCGAAATGTTGTATCTTGTATTTATGTGCCCGTTACAATTCAATGTTTATTCAAATAGAAAGAGAATGAAAAAGTCTATCCGATTGCATGCATTAGTCCAACTTTAAATTTAACTTTGGCATAGTATTAAAATGTTATTGGTTGAATAAATGAATGAACTTTTCATATACTCATTGCAATGCTTTTTGAACACAAAATATAATGTATAATAAAATTCAAGTTTGAGCCTTTGCGATTAAAAATATTATTTCTTATTTTGTTCAGTCATGTTTGTTTCAGGAAACAAAAATTACAAATAAAATCCAAGTGTAAAAAGTTGATTTGAATAACAAAATCCATTATGTGCCGCAATTATTTGGATAATAATCTATTTATTAAAATATATTGTAATAGTTAAACTGTGATCGAAAAAAAAGAGCAGACATTATCTAGTCTATACGATGTTATCTTTGGCACACATATCGAGATGAACAAATGAAGGAAGATTAGAGCAGACAGAAATACAAACTATTGTGATAATTATAGTTATTTTACTACTTCACACACACACACACACACACACACACATATGTAAAATTATGTGCGTGTACCTACATACACACATGCACAGATATTCCATACTCGTAATTTAAATTTTAATAACAGATTTTCTGATGGAATTCACTT
Organism: Cyphomyrmex costatus; assembly: GCF_001594065.2. Taxonomy (NCBI): domain Eukaryota; kingdom Metazoa; phylum Arthropoda; class Insecta; order Hymenoptera; family Formicidae; genus Cyphomyrmex; species Cyphomyrmex costatus. Next base: position 723,692 of record NW_017279354.1, on the reverse strand, counting down.
TTCCTTATGATTCTAAAAATATATTTCGAGTTATAAGCAAATGGAAAAAGAGTTTCGTGAATTAAATTTTGAAAATACAAACAGATAAGAGAATTATATCTTTTAATTAGTTTCAAATACATTTTACTTTCATAGAATTACTCAGACATTAAAGTTTAATAATAATAAAAAAAAAAACAAAGCCAAATTGAATTTTAAATTATAATTTTATTCATTTAATATCTGAAATTTACTTAGCTAAACAATATTTTTTGTAAGATTTTTATAAAGCTTTGATATCTTTTGGTTTGTAAAAGAAAAATCGATCAACAATTACTAATTCAAATAATAAAAAGTAAAAGAAGGGTGAAGAATGGTTATCTGAAATATCAATATTATTTTTTATCATATCCAACTGTAACTATCTTATCTAGGTCTCTATTCTGTAACTTTTAATAATGACAGTGTTGGTATCATTACATTATCGTTACGTATATATTTTATACACGGCAATGTATAAAAGCTGCGCTTGTCTTAACACTGAGATACTATGGTGTCTTATGATATGATAAAAAGCTGCTTGATGATAATATAATGATATCAAACACTGTCGTTAAGAGTTATAGAATAGAGGCCTAATTTCATTATTAATTTCACATTAATAATTTTTTTAATTGAGAAAAAAGGTAATAATTTCTTAGTAAATATTTTACATTCAATTTTTATATATTCACGTATTTAATTCTATTATTATATTTAATATAATTTTCTTCGTGATTTCTAGTAATCGTTGGCCTTGTTGAAAAAATGACGTAAACGCCTAGTGTCGTCATAGTTGTGGGAAATATTGGCATCTGCCGCAATGAACGACGTCAGGTGCAACGTCACGACGTCGTCCGTTGAATGCTTTGATCGTTTGCCAATAATTTCGATTTGTCGTCACAATGGAGGCAGTTCCTTTTCAAAGAACTATAAATCTCAACGTAGGATATAATAATCGTACGTAAGTCGAACAAGAAATGAAAACTGAACGATGAAGATATGTCACACAAACATTCACAGAAAAAATATCAGCTATTGAATCGCAAACAATAAGATTGTTTCTTTCATAATAAAATTTAAGTTTGTAACTTTTATCGTGCAATATAAAAATTGAACGTATTTATAAATACATATCACACCGAATGGTGACTATCAAAACAAAGTGTATGTATTTTGTTAGGTCTCGCTGCATCGTGTTGTGTAAAGATTTATTAAGTTTTCAATGTATAAGCGTCACTTAATGGATCTATAGTTGCATAAACAACGCGGTAAAATCAATTTCAAATTGTCCGTGTACATTGTATATTTGTACAGTTTCTTGGAAATATCTTCATTTTTTTTAATTCTGGAGAGATTTACTCGAATGTATTTGAAGAATTAATCAGGGTAATTCTCGGAAAGAGGAGAAACGGAGGGCGCGAGTTTATTCTTTTTCTCTCGACCATTCTGTAAAAATAGTGATAACACTATACTAATAATAGATCGTGATACATACGAATATATGAAGCGAGTCTCTGTTCAAACACGCTGCACTTTTGTGACCGAAAAGTCGTCGATATGAAACGATATACATATAAATAATATTGACATTATAATACAAAGATTGATAAAAAACTGTTACGCATTATATTTTAATCATTTACATAAAATTATAAAATATTAAATGTACAATAATTTATATAGAAAATATTTTATTCTTTTAAATATTATTAAATATTTCTTTACATCGATATCATTTATATTCGCGTAATAAAGAGAAGAACAAAATATTGAACTAAAAAAATACGAAAATCGATGAAAAAGTTTAGTTTCCTTTTATATGTACAAAGTTGGTAAACTACGAAATTAAAATAGATTTTAAGAGATGTAAAGTTTTATTCAATGTGTATCAATGTTATTTTATTTATTTCCTAACTCTTTTATATCGATATTTTATCTTATCGAATTCAGCAAGAATGAAAAAGAATGCTATCATAGAATATTCATTCGAGTTCAAAAGATCATTATAATAAATCAAATATGTCTTACCAGACAAAAACAATAAATCGACGGAAAATTACATGTGAAAATAACAAGAAAGTAACGAAATATGAAAATCATGTTTACATTGGCAATTTGCAGGAGCCAAATTTATAAATTCTAAATAAATCTTTTGAAGTTGCGTATAGTGTATAATATTTAATTCTTAACGTCGCCAAAAATGTAATAATTAAATTAAATCAATATGTTTGAATACGCTTCTCAGCAAAAAAGATGACCAATCAATTTTAGTTATAAAAAAAATTATTAAAAATGGAAGTTTTAAAATAATAAGACGGTAGAAATGATTCCTATATTATCGACATATGTTGACTGTAATTCGCTCAGAAATAGAAAAAAGTTTCTTATAGTCACGATTATTTATTACAGAGATCGCAATGCTAAAGATTGGTCGTTCATTAGAGTTTGTACTCTAATAACGCTGCGCGAGTCATCTATTAACATATGTCATAAGTTTCATGCTGATTATAATGTGCACGTAAATTAATGTAATCAACGTACAATATGAACAAATCATAAACTTTTAATGTCACTAAAAATAATTACTAAAAAAACAGATTTTTTAAATCTTTTGGCGCAATAACAATAAACTGTACTAAAAAAAACATAAAATTATTAAATGATTTTATACATAAAATGAATCATTCCATTATTTTATATGTACATAATTTGGTTACAAAAATAATTTGTTATTTTTTATATATAAATCATTAGACTTCACAATAAACATTCACGAAAGTTTAACAAGACATAATTCTTGTTCTGGAGAATTGAATTTATGAACTTTCGTATCGTGGTAAATATTATTATTAGATTTAATTCTTCGCAACTACTGTAAGATGTTCCAGACGTTTTAATCATTTATATATTTTTTCTAGATATCTTAATTTAATATTAACATTGCTAAATAATAAATAATTTAAATACAAAAATTATTAAAAATTTAAAAATATATTTAAAAAATGATAGACTTCAATTACATCTAATAAGACTGTTAGTATTATCAACACTATGATGCTTAAAATAAAGACAAGGAATATATCTTCGGAAAAATATGTAGAGGAAAGCTAATAAGTTTACAGTGCCACCTATCGACAATGGTTAACATTTAATGTCATAAGATGCAACGTTGCTCGACAATGAGTTACCAGTTTACGCGCAACTGTGGCGTTTGCGCAGCTATAAAGACATTAATAATATAACATTCTCTTTCTAAATTTTATTCAAAATTAGAAGATTTGTCATTACCAATATTACTTTTACAATATTATTACATTTTCATATTTTTTAAAATGCCATTCTCTTTAGAAATTATTTTTGCAAATATGTTCATTTTATAAAATGAACATATTTGCAAATATTACAATAAAATATTTAAAAAAATTAATTTTTTAATGTTTTTTATACTTTAGTTTGATACCATTGATCCTATATATGTTTGTGTGAATTTTGTGAAAAATAGTTTTTTTATAATTTTATTCATGTGCGCGATTAGTCTGCTTTATTATCAAAGTTTATTCATGTGATACCACAAGATGACGCGCAAGGATGGCGCCACACGATTGGCACGTGTTGCTATTTTTAGATAGTAATATATGTATATCTTCACGGTAACCAAACTCCGATTAACTTAATCAGCGATGAATTCAATTGACACAATTGTTTGAACCAAAATGTCTAATTTATATATATATATATATATATATAAATTGGATTATATAGAGACAACGATTTGTATATGTATATATATATATCGTTGTCTCTATATAATCCAATTCTTTTCCATATATCAAACAAAAATTTAATAATGAGATGATACACATTAAAGAACAACCAAAAGGATTAAATTATATGAGAGATACTGAGTTATTAAGCGAATCTTATACCTCTATGTTAAATGAGATTTTGACACTGAAATATTTGAATCTTTAAGAAATTATTGTTAACCAATTAGAACTATAGAATCTCATGTATAAATTGTGATGTTATCCACTAAGCTTATCGTTCATTCCGTTATTGACAACTAATTATATTAATGATTTGTCTTTTGAATCGTCGGTTGATTTGGGTATGTTAAGTTAGCACCCCAACTATAGTACTCATGAGTTCTGATTAGAGTTCCCACTTCCTTTTGACGAGACGAAGAGTTCCCTATAGTTAATAACAAGACTTCCGCTCAATAAACATTCTTTTTACATTTTTTAAAAATGGGGTGCTAACTTTTTATCGAATTTCGGGGTGGAATAGTTCTGAGCGGCTTAATAGCTTCAATTTGCGATTGCCTAGAGTTCCTGATATGTAAAAAAATTTTCGAATAAAAAAAAATTAAAAATTTTTGGAAAATTAATTTTTAGATACAATAGTTCTCATGATAATTCCTGCTTCTTTTTGACGATACGAAGAGTTCTCTATGATTTTTAATGACATATGCGCTTAATAATCATTTTTTAATAATTTTTTAAAAATGGGGTGCTAACTTTTTAACGAAATTCAAGGTCGCATAGTTCTGATCAGCTTAACAGAACTATTTTGTGAATACCTAGAGTTCTTGATACATAAAAAACATTTTTGAAGAATAATAAAGTTTAAAAAAA
>NW_017279354.1:718519-718823 GCF_001594065.2 Cyphomyrmex costatus | reverse complement strand
TTTGAGAGTACCGAGTAGTTCTGAGTTGCGTTTCTTATAGTACTTGACGAGTTCTATCGAAAACTGTAAGGTGGAAAAGCGATTGGACCAATGGTTTGCAAGATACAGCGACATTTGTCAGAAGGTCAGCAATTTTTAGAGTATATCTCGGAAACCGTTGGTCCAATCGCTTTGAGCCTTGATACTTTTTGACAGAACTCGCCGAGAACTGTTCAGAACTCCGATCAGAACTACTCGGTACTCCCAAAAAATTTTGACTTCAAATTTTTTTCGAAGTCCCACGTCGGAAAATTTTTTGAGAGTA